>NC_138203.1:60250371-60490371 GCF_964194415.1 Vipera berus
ATGCAATGCTGTACAGTTATAGGGAAATTGCTACCTTAATTTACATACATAGTTTCAGATTCAGAACTCAATATTATAATGGAAATAGAAATGTTCTATATCTCACCTAAAAGGGACGAGGTGGCTCAGTGGGTTAGGACGCTGAGCTTGTCGATCAGAAGGTCGGCGGTTTGGTGGGTCGAATCCCAAGTGCCGCGTAACAGAGTGAGCGCCTGTTACTCGTCCCAGCTTCTGCCAACCTAGCAGTTCGAAAGCACGTAAAAATGCAATAGAAAAATAGGGACCACTACGGTGGGAAGGTAACAGCATTCCGTGCGCCTTTGGTGTCTAGTCATGCCGGCCACATGACGACGGAGATGTCCTTGGACAAGCGCTGGCTCTTCGGCTTTGAAACGGAGTTGAGCACCGGCCCCTAGAGTCGGAAACGACTAGCACACATGTGCAGGGGAACCTTTACCTATATCTCACCTTGGGGTAGAACAACTATAGCCAGTGGAAATTAGTGTTATTGTAAGACAACTTGAAGTTTTTCCATTTTCCATTTTTGTCATTGTTTATCTCTAAACCAAAAGCAGAGACATCACCCTGTCAACAAAAGTGCGTATAGTCAAGGCTATGGTCTTCCCAGTTGCAATGTATGGCAGTGAAAGTTGGACCATAAAAAAAGCTGAGCGCCAAAGAATTGAGGCTTTTGAACTATGGTGCTGGAGAAGACTCCTGCGAGTCCCTTGGACTGCAAGGCGATCAAACTGGTCAGTCCTAGAGGAGATCAAACCTGACTGCTCTTTAGAAGGCCAGATCCTGAAGCTAAAACTCAAATACTTTGGCCACCTAATGAGAAGGAAGGACTCACTGGAGAAGAGCCTAATGCTGGGAAAGATTGAGGGCAAAAGAAGAATGGGATGACAGAGAATGAGGTGGCTGGATGGAGTCACTGAAGCAGTAGGCGTGAGCTTAAATGGACTCCAGCAGATGGTAGAGGGCAGGAAAGTCTGGAGGAACGTTGTCCATAGGGTCGCGATGGGTTGGACACGACTTCGCAGCTAACAACAACATCTCTAAACCAGGTTGAATTAAACAGTTCTTCCAATAAAGGACATCCTCAAAGGAAGAAGTAGAATGTGTAAATAAGAGAACAACCTATCAAGAAAGAGAACACTTTTATTTTACTTCCTGAGAGTCTCCTAAGGAGTACAGCTTATTTTTCTCTAGATGTGCAAATGTATTCTACAGGAATGTTTAGATGCAATTCTCACTGCATCTAAGCAAACTGCCTCTGGGAAAAAAAATGCAACTCATCCTTTTAATCCGCCTGTTTGTGATGTGGCAGCTGACAAACATCAGGAAAAATCATTTTTCACATAGTAAAACATAACATGCTCCCAAGGCCTTACTCAGGGAATCTTTAAAGTCTACATAGCAATGCAAACAAAGTCAATTTCTTTCATGAATGTGGAACTGAACTTTTGAACTTGCCAAATCAGTTAGGATCTACAATGTCAGTGCAATACTTGTTTGGTGTGTCTTAAAATAGGTCTGTTTAAACCAAATTCTTCACAACAGTCAAGTAGAAATTGATGAGCAGGGAAAGAGATTTGTTAATTCTGAACACAATGAAATCATGCTGTATCCTAAGCCAGTTTGGTTTAGCAATTAAGATGCTGGCCTAAAAACTAGGAAACTGTGAGTTCTAGTCTCACCTTAGACATGTAAGCCAGCTGGGTGACCTTAGGCCAGGGGTCTTCAAACTTGGCCCTTTTAAGACTTGTGGACTACAACTCCCAGAATTCCCCAGCCAGGCTGGCTGAGGAATTCTGGGAGTTGAAGTCCACAAGTCATAAAATGGCCAAGTTTGAAGACCCCTGCCTTAGGCCATTCACTTTTTCTCTCTTAGCCCAACTCACCTCACAGGGTTGTTGCTATGGAGAAAATAGGAGGAGGAAAGAATATTAGGTATGTTTCCCACTTTGAATTACTTGTAAAGTAATAAATGTGGAATAAAAATATAATGCATAAGTGAATCAGCTATTTAATGTGTTAGCCTTCAAGATATACTCAGCTGTTCTGAGATGAAATAATGTTGGACTATAGGCGTTCATTCAATCATTGTATATTTCCATGGGAGGAAATGGCATGAAAGCCAGTTGGATGATGTTGGCCAGGCGCTCTCTCTCTCTCTCTCTCTCTCTCTCTCTCCATGATGTCAGACTTGGGTGAAAAGCAGGTCATAAAACTCCCATTACAAACACTGAGTCAGCACTTGATTGATCCTGCATTTTCTGGAAAATGCTAGGAAGAAAAAAAAATGTGGAGAAACAAGTAAGCAAAATGTGCTTTACCCAATCAATACCATGGGTCTAGAGCAGGGGTAGGCAACCTCGGCTCTTTTATGACTCGTGGACTTCAACTCCCAGAATTCCTGAGTCAGCTGACTCAGGAATTCTGGGAGTTGAAGTCCTCAAGTCATAAAAGAGCCGAGGTTGCCTACCCCTGCTCTAGAGGCTTTAGTTTAGTATATTTTTAATGGGAGCTTTTTTTTACCATACAGTTTTCTAACACAAAGAGGATATAAGTAAAATTTGTTTGCCCAGGTTTTTTTATGCCTCTTCTCTCCTGCTCCGTTCTCTTCCTCAGCTGGACCCAGATAGTAATGACTTTTGGTGGGTTCAAGTGGAGTTTCAACCTCTGGATTACTGCAAAAGGCAGATACAACTATTAGAAAGCATAATGTTGAAACTAGGGATTCAGGAAGTGCCAGCAAACTGTCAAAACTCTTGAAAAATAAATGCAATCTTTTTTTTGTCCCAACAATTTTTGTGGAAGTAACAATCTGTTGGGTGCTGAACTTCAGTTTCCCTATAATTCATCCTGTCTGACTGTAGGGCAAACTGACTGGGGCACAATGAGAGTTGCAGAGTGATGTAGCTGGATAACCTTAAATTGGAAAACGCTGTTGGAGGCCATGAGTGCTGCCTCTGCCATTCATATTTCATGTTTCCCTACATGTCATGGCTGAAAAAGTCTTTTTAAGGAAGTTTTTGTGACAGGCATTTGCCCTGAGGAAGTCATTAGAAACATGAATTTCTAATTTCCTTTTTGCATTTCCTTGCTTTTGTAATCCTAGTCTCCTTTGTAAATCAGTATTATATGTCATAGATATTTCTCATCTTTAGCTCTCTGTGACAAAAGTAAGATATAAATGAAAATAAAAAAGAAAAGAGAATCCACAGCGTGTATTTATCCTAGGCTTGGAAATTCAGGTTGTCCTGGAAATTAAGAGTTTGTTCCAAGACATCCCAGCATTGGACATACACTGGTGTGTGTGTGTGTGTCACTGATTAGATTGATTTTCACCTCAGACCAATTCGAGAACTGAACATAGAGGACATTAATCTCAGAATTCTGTTATGGTAAGATCATTCTTTGGTCATTCTTTAACCACCACCTATCTGCAAGGTGGGTGGGGAAGGAAAGGAGATGGATAAGGGCATTATTTACATGGTCTGTTCTAGATCCCTTAAGGTTAGACAGATAATTCTGTTGGGCACACACCTCCATTATGCAATAAAAAGATGACTATTGTGCTTGATGAAATTGCCCTCAAGTGGCTTCTTTTGCTGCACCAATTTTATGGTACCCCTTAGTTCACAAAGAATGAGATAAAGTAACTATGGAACGTCTAGAGCAAAGATGACCTGATAGGGGTACAAGATCAGGTTAGCATCTACATGATGGCAGTGAGGGAGGACTAGATTAAATAGTTCTCTACAGTTAGTACATTAGCATAATGTTATCAGGAGACCTTATTTAACAGAATTCCTTCCCTTTGGACTGATATATCATCCTATAGGTGACTATGACTGGTTTGTTAGACATTTTTACATATCCACTTAAAGAGGGTTAGGTAGAAGGAGATAGGGCGGCAAGTATAAAAGGCGCTGGATGAAGGGGATTATTTATCTTACAATTAGAATTCGGCTATAGGATGAAGCCACATTGGTGATTTTTGTGGAAGACCTACAGTAGGACTTGAATGAAGGTGACGCATCCCTTTTGGCCCTGTTAGTTATCTCAGCAGCATTTGATCCTATTGAACATAGTATCCTTTTGAACTGCTGCAAGATTTGGGGACTGGAGGCACTGCAGTGATTCTGCTGTAGTCATGAGAGAGGAGACGTGAAGTCCTTTTTGCAATGTGAGGTGCCCCTGGGCTAGGTCCTCCTCCCTGTTATCTTTAACATCTACATGGAACTGCTGGAAGAGATCATAGTTTCATCTTTCTTTCATCTCTTGGGTCAACTACCACCTCTCCATGGGGGCTGCCTTTTAAAATACCTGGAAACTATACAGTAGTTGGTGCAAAAAGGAACTGCCTACCTGAGTCCAGTACTTCCATGCCTCTGTACTATGGAAGTTACACAGGTTTCTGCAATTCTTCCTGATCCAATTCAAGGTTGTCACTTGAAATATCCTTTATGATTTGAGTCTTTTGGGAAATACATGCCCCTGGGAAGCGGCTAGAGCCTTGTAGGATGGCCTTTTTGGAAGGAGCCCTCTTACTTTAGTACAGCTTGTTCTGTAAGTTCAGGATGTGCCTGGCACCCTTGCTTAACATTTAGGAAATTTGAAAAAAAAACCTATAGTGCTCATCCACAAGGCCTTTTGTGTGAAGAACCCCAGGTTAGGCAGTCTGTAGTAGGATTTTTATTGTGGTTTTGATTTACTATGGGTTTTAAACATTGTAAGAAACATTGAGTAGGCAATGACGATATAAAAATATAAATAGCCATCTGAAGGAAGTAGGAAAATGGCTGTGTAATGTCCATGTGCAATCTATAAGATCTCTAATGGTTAAAGAAGATGTGACTGGATCTCAAATCAAAACATTCAATATAATTCTCTTGCTTTTTCCAAATTTCTCAATAAAGCAAACAAGGGATACTTTGCAAAAATGCTGTAACTCAAAGGAACATCTTGCAAAATATTTATGCACATTATATTAAAAATTAATTAACACATGCAATCAAAGAAATCAGATTTGGTCTTTTTACAGTCAAGTTTTCATTTTTTTACTGCTTGTTTCTGCAGCTCCCTATGTCATCTCTGTGCATCAAACAAGGTACCTGTTTGAAATAGAGGCTTTAAGAGCTGGGTGGGGGGCAAAGCTGTAACTGTTGCACAGGAAATGCTTCTTTCTGAAACAGAACTCTGGAGTGTTGGGTTAACCAATGTAAAGATCAGAGATTATTCGCTGTAATTGTTTTTCCCAAAAAGTAACTTGATCCCAATTGTGTTCTAAGATCCCAATTGTGTTCATATGCCTGGCATTTCTATTTAAAGTGTAGCTGAAACTATATACTAACAATACTTATTTATAGCATGCTTGAAATCATTATTTTCATTAGGTTGCAAGAAATGGGTAATATTGAAAAGGAAATGAATGAGGATAAGAGAGTTGGTAGTTTTTGGATGCCACAATACAAAGAGGTTGAGGATCCTGAAGGAAGGTAGAAAAGGTCCATGAAGATGTTAAATGGCTCAGAGTTAGATCCTATGAAAAACAGTGAACTGAACCAAGGATGTTTAGGCTATGGGAAGATATGATGGCAATATTTAAATACTTCAAATACTGTTATAGTAAAAAGCGTGGATTTATCCACTAGAGCTTTCAAGGGTAGGAGGAGAAGTAAGTGAAAGCTTTACAAAGGAAGATCCAAATTCTGAGTAAGAAGAAATTTCCTGACCATGAGAAATATTAAGCAGTGGGGCTGCCTGTCTTCTGAAGCTGTGAGTATCTGGAAGTTTTCAAGCAAAGGTTGGATAGCTATTTGTCTGGAATGGGAACTCTTCCTCTGGGCACAGTGTTCACAAAAACATATGCCTTTCAAACACATTTGTTAGTCTGGAAAGATGCTACCAGGCTCCTTCTGTCAGGTAGCAGCAAAAAGTTATCACACTGAGGTTTTTCTAGGGAAGCTCACAGTGCATTTCTCACTGGTAGAGGCTATGGTTTCCTGTCTAGACTAATCATAAAGCCACCAATTAGTTTTCCATTTGACTCTATGTAGCTTTTGTGCTCTATGTAGCTTTTATCCCATTGGTTTCCTTGACATTTACAAAAACATGACTGCATGCGCACATGGAAATATTGCAGTAACCTAGAACTCTTTTGTATAGTATATTGAACCGGTAAGAGCATATGCCTAAAGGTAAAGGGTACCCACTTCCCATTTATCTTGAAATGTACCCTTACAAGAGGAGAAATCTTCAACCTCAAAACCATTGCTTAGTTCTTTAGTCCTGCCATCAATACATCTCCTTAATCTGTTGCATTTATTTAATTATTTAAAAGATTTATATAAATGCCAAGCTTTTTGCACACAATCCCCAGTGGCTAGCAACAGTGCTAAGATCACATACAATGTAAAAAAAATCAAGAAAAAACTAGGTAATCTAACACATCGTAGACATTCCTCCACCTATGTGATCTCCAGACTCCAACCTTATTAACCCAATGCCTGGGGGAACCTCCTCCCTGAACTTTACAGCTTTCTGCAGGGTTCAAAAGCTGTATGTTTGCCAGATCTCAAGGGGAAGGTGTTCCAAAAGGGCAGGGGTTCCTGCGGAAAGGCATGCTTTTTTGGTCCTGCTAGCTGGCTATATTTAAGGGAAGAGACCAGGAGTATGCCCACTCTATGTAATGTGGTGAAACAGGCAGATACCCCAGGGAAAAATGGTCTCACAAATAATCTGATTCTGTGCCATATAGGATTTTAAAGTTTAAAGCACCCAGAAAGAAACTGGGAGCCAGTGTGTAGCTCATGTAGCAATGGTGCAACATGGACAAATGATGGACTCAAATCAAGGCCCAAAGCAACAGTATGCTACCTTCCTGGACTAGTTTATTTTTGGGGGTGGGTGGTCTTCAAGGGCAGCCCCATGTAGAATAATCCAATTGGGAAATGAATGGCCACGAGCAAGGTCTCTCTGTTCAGGAATGGGCACAATTATTGCACAAGACAATTATTGCAAAGCACTCACAGTCATAGCTGTTCCCTGCTCCCTAGTTGCAGTTGCAAATCTAGGAGAACCCCCAAATTGTACACCAGCTCTGACCCAGTATCACCTCATCAAAAACCAAAGTTACTACATCATTGGACAGCCCCAAACCCCAAACTATTCCATCATGCTAGGGTTGAGCCAGAGCTAATTCCTTCCCATCCAGACCCTTGAAACCTTCAGGCAATGGATTAGCACTGAAATGATATCACCTGCCAGGTTTTGAGTGACATGCTGATTTGTGCTATTATACATGACTTCACCCAGCAGCTTCATATAGATGTTAAAAAGGAACAGTGCGAAAGTTGAATCCTGAGACACCCCACATTTTAGGGGCCTACAACTGGACCTGTTCCCACCACCAATTACAATCAGCTGTGGAAGGAGGATAATCCTCCAAGACACTCTCATTCTCAATCCACACAGCATATCCAGAAGGTGCTATGATTGATGGCATTGAAAGCTGCTGAAACATCCAGGAGGGCTAGGAGAAAAGTGTTGGGAGACATGGGGAATTTAAAAAAATGGCCAGCCTTCAAGGTTAGAGATGGTTTGGAAGAAGTGAGAGGAATGGTGGGGAGTTGGCATAAATATCTACACCTTATCAAGTGTTACAGAGAAGGTAATATGAAGGGCAGATCATGTCAAATCCCAAACAATAATATGATCTGCTACCGTGTACTCCACTATAGCTCATAGGAGGGATCAAGCAGCTGTCACTGTTTTATGTTTTGTGCTTTGGTAGATCTAAAGGTAAAGAATATGTAATCTCTCTAGGTTTGGATCTAGCAATTCAAAGAGTAAGAGGGAGGCTGCAACTGTAGTGTGCTGGTATGGAACTGAGCTGCGTGAGATGCTGAAAATAACTTCTCTATCTAGAGCACTATACAGTTCTCCAAAGGAGGGCAGGCCTCTGTGAGAAGGTGTAAATGCTTACAAGAGGATGCATGAGATTGTCCTTGACTCCTTGCAACACAATCTCCCTTGAGATGGGTTTGCTCTGAACAGAAAGGAAGTATGGCAGTCCCTACTGCCCACACATGAGATTCCGGCTATTTCCTGTCTGAGACAGTAGACCACAATTCAGTCCATAGCTCCAGGCACATGGAAGCACCATTATAATGAAGGAGGCTTCAGTAATTTTTTCCCCCTGGGTGATTTAGCATGAGAAATAACCCCTATTCTAGAATAAACCTAGTGCTAAATCTTGAAAATTTTAATGCTTGAGATAAAATTGTAATATCGCAGTAACAGCATTAACTATTTAGCAGCATCCAGAGACCAGCACTCAAAGATTCAATGTTGTAATGCATTATGTCTCTCCTAAAATTAAATTGTGTCTGCTTCTGACTCATTTTAACCTGAAAGCACACAATCAAAGATGTAAGATTTTTGGGAATTGAAGATGACCTTGACTTTTAAGGACTGTCTAGCAAGATGGGAAGATAACTTGTTCATTGCAAGATGTAACGTGAAACTTATCCTGTGGCAGCAAATGCCACTGGTTGCACTCACACCTGATCCTTAGAATGGCCTTGCTCTAGATTTCTTGCTTTACAACTTAAGCTGATTTTGCCAGGGTGAAATCCCACATCATCTATCTAGGAAATGTATCTTTAAGTCTTTTAAGGCTCTGTACAAAAGGGGAAGACAAACATCAGTTGGCAAAATTACCAAAACTGCAGATTACTAATGAACAGGGAAGGGGAAATGTTAGCTGTGATCTCATAAATAATTTCATTGTTTAGACATTACTGAGCCCATATAGGAACAACTGGCTTTTAAGGTAAATGAACATCAATTCAAACTTATTCATTCTGATTACACAGGATTGAATGGGAATGAGCTTCTGAATTCTATTCTGTCATGACATGTCTATTCATGATGGTTAAGAAAAACATCTCAGAACAAAATGGTGTTTCTACTATATATTTTTTCAGCTGTTTGTAAAACAAAAAAAATTCAAAAGTTATCTTTTTCTGTTCCGATAGTATAGACATTTTTGTTTTGGTAATGAAAAAAACCTGCTTAGCCCAAAATCTTATTGTTGGTCTTTCTAACTTAAAATTGTCTACCTAATTGGTTTTGAGTTGAAGATATTACTTGGTCTTTGAATAACCCACTTGGGGCCATAGTCTAGATCTTTCTCCCCCCTCCCTCTCTCTCTCAAATTTATTGATCCCAAAGTGGAATTTAGTACAGGAATAAAGGTATTAATGAGGGGTTACATGCTTCTATCAACCCCATTATGTGTTTCCAATACTCCAGGTGGTTAATATTCTCATTTTTTAAAATTCCAAAAAGAGGTTGCGTAACTATCTCTTTTGCTGCTCAGATAAAATAATGACATTGCCCAGAGTCAAATGCTTTCAGACTTAGGTGGCCAATAGAAGCTGGACAGATCATTATCCCATGATTGCATCATTGCCAGAGTTATTCCTGATGTGCCTTTAATTGCTCTTTTTGCAGGTATTGTGTCAGAAGAATTTCAAAAATATAATTCCTCCATCACAGCATCTATATACTGTATATGACTCTAGGTAGTTTCTGTAATGGTCTGGAGAAGAGACAGAGGCAACCACATTTGGACCACATAGTTACTAAGAGATTAGAGCTATGCTAAGTATGATGGGACTGTCAGGTTTGTCCCACCATCAAACATAAGTCTATGAATGGACTGTGGAAAACAAGATCTAATCAAAGTGACATGTTTTGTTAATCAGTTTCTCAGAAAAGAGACATCAGATTGGTATTATTATTATTATTTTGCATTTATGTAATGGACAGGAACTTCCACGCTTGTAGGTTTTAATTCTAGAAAAATACACAAGTCTGAATAAGGAACACTAGGTGATGATTTCAAAGAATTATATAGAAAAGTCTTGATTCTGTTACACAGAAACTTCCACATTCAGTATACAGAATTTCCAGTTAAAAGAACTTTGGAGAACTAGGAAGGTCTTTGCTAGAGATCTCTTTATTATGAAATTCCTAAGGCTTTTATTATGAAAGCACTTAACATTGGATCTGGACTATTCTGAAAATCTGGGAGCCCATTATTTCCATTAGTAACACTTGTATATTTTCCCCTTTTTATCTTGACTGTGTTTTTTCTTTACCAAAAATCTATTAAGGAAGATAGAATGCCTTATCACTTTGAAACCTTGCATCTAGGAGAACCCATTATATTATAACACAAACATATTCAAAATTTCCATCTTTAGAAAAACCTTCTCACATCAATTCATGTAAGAATAACTATTGAGGTCTGCCACAGAAGTCCAAGGTCAATAGTTATGGTGGCTTTAGATGAGCATCTGGATGAGATCACCATTCAATTTAGAACAGGCAATACCAGCTCATATCATATCTCAGGGTGGTGTTATTTTATTCTTAAAGTTTAAAAATGGGCAACAAAATAAACAATATCTCAGTGAGAAAATATTCTAAGCAAAGTTGTTTGGAGAAAATGTGAATAAGGAAAAACACTGAAAGAGATTCAGAAGGTTGTGCTGGATCAGTGTTTCACAACCCTGTCAACTTTAAGACACGGGACTTTAATTCCTAGAATTCCCCAGCCAACTGGGAAATTCTGGGAGTTGAAGTCCATATTTCTTAAAAGTGAATAGGGTTGAGAAATACTGTGCTAGGTACAGAAAAAAGTGGATAGAGAAAAGTTGTTTCTCCTTTCTCATAATAGTAGTAGTTGAAGGCATTCAGTGAGGCTCTATGGTTCCTATATACAACGGGAATCTGCTACACAAGCTATAATCATGACCTCCAAAGTAGATACCATTAAAGGGACTGGGGACAAATTCGTGGAACTGAATCTGCTCTATGCTTACTAATCATAATGATGATGTACTACTTCCATAAACAGTGCCAGTGTGGTTCTGAAGAAGAACAGCAGGAAAGGACAATTGCCTTATGGTTTTTCCATAGGCAGTTTGTTAGCTGCTATGGAGGAGAGGATGCAGAATTAAATATATGCTTCTGGTTTTCTATTTTAATGGTAGGTTTGTATTCCATGATTACAAACATTTAGGGAAAACAGTACAGTATAGATAAGCAATGTTGCAGGAAAATCAGTGTACCTTTATTCCTTTCCATTCTGAGAAAGGCCTGAGAGACATCTTGAGAACTCATTGTTTTATTTGTTCCAGAATCTTCACATATATTGTTTCAGCACTGTTTAAGGTGGTAAGATTAATAGGATTAAATGTTTAACTGAAATAATAAAAACAATTTTCTCATAAGATGTTTCCTGTGTCCACTGGAATGAGAATTTGGCTTTTTCTAAATGAGATTATTTCACATATAGATTTTTCTACACCTAACCTAAGGCAGGGTATACTTTTAATACCCACAAATTATGCAATAAAATAAAACCAAACATACATCAAAACAATCCATGTATTAAACCTTTAACTGTCATTGGCCAGCATAAATAAATATAAACATCATAGTCATTGACATATATATGCTATATAGGCCAATGCAATTGAGAGGTGGTTTCATATTTGCAGTTGGGTTGCCAATGAAGGACACTTTACTATTCAACCTTTTAATCTGAATCTCATACACAACACACTATGTAGATCAAGACATTCTGATTAGCTGAAATAAGATGTTGCTGTGATATAGAGGAAAATTTTAAGATA
The DNA here is from genome assembly GCF_964194415.1 of Vipera berus. Lineage (NCBI taxonomy): Eukaryota > Metazoa > Chordata > Lepidosauria > Squamata > Viperidae > Vipera > Vipera berus. The sequence continues at coordinate 60,262,092 of NC_138203.1, forward strand.
CAGTATGCAGGCCTAGGATTGTACTTAATATTTGTAATGGGGAAAGCTCTTCTGGAAGATAATTCAGCCAGTATTCAAGAAAATTAAACCCCAACCCTTTATCTTGGAGGGAGCGGGGGAGAAAATCAGATGAGTACAATTCATGGAATAGTGAATACGCTTGTATATCTCAAAGATCAATTCTCAGTTCATGAATATTTTATAGACCACTAAGTGGGGTTCTATTAAGAAATTAATGCAACCTTTTAACTCTTCCCTTCCATATCCAAACAACTGGGTGACACACAGAAGAATTACAAAGCACCAGAGATTGCAAGCAGTGGAAATAACAGAAGCCTATTGAAATGTTAATTTTTATCATCTGTAAATTGGTAATTGTTCTTTTACGGGAAAACTAGTATTAAAAGAAGTTCTTGAGAGTGGTCCCGTAAGCTTAGTAATAGTGAATATGATATTAAGAAAGTAGCTGTGTTGCAATTTAGAAGGGAGGAAACTGACAAACCACCTCCCTTATCATGACCAGTCACTAAAAGAAGCATGTTCAATCATCTGTGGTGTATCTGGTCATATATAGACCTAATTATATGCTCCAAACTGGTTAACCCAATTTATAGATATATAGCAATTATGACTTGGAAAGAACAAATCTAGAGGAAGTAACATTTTATATGCTACCTTGAGCTGCTGGAAGAAAAGTGAAATATAAAACAAACAAGAGGAGAAAGAGAAGGAGACAGAGGAGAGAGGGACTATTTTCAAATAGGAGGGAAATGAAATTTGAAGGAAAGGCTAGGGCTAGGCAGACTGTGGGCTTTTGGGGGAGGCATTTTATTAGATAAAAGAGACCTTTTGTTACAATAGCTTTCTCCAACTTAGTTGCTCATAGATGTACTGGAACTGCAGCTTTTGGAATGTCCAGCTAGCATGATCTTTGGCACATCCAAATGCAACGGATGTGGAAGGAAATGCATTTGCAGAAGAAATTGTGCTTTAAACACTGATAAATTGGAAGCAGTATTTGCAGGAATGAAAGCAAAGGAAATGACATTTCAAAAGAAAATCAGTTGCTATACAGTAGCATGGTTTGGGGTCAGGACAGTACCGTAGGTCAGTAAGGCAAAACTCAAATGTTGACTTAGAATTTAACTAGCAGTTGTACCACATAATGGGTTTCAATCCCATTGCTCAAAAGGTTAAATATCTGAGAATTTGCAAAGAACAATAAAAGCCTATTTAAAAATAACTATTCAGAGATCTGAGGAAAAAACATAATGGCATTTTTTTTAAGCTGGAACAAGTTAAAACTTTTTGATAATGAAGAAATACAGCTGTTAAAATGAACATTCTGCCAAGGCTTAATTGCCTTTTCCAAATGATTGAAATTTTAAAAAAAGAAAATTAGGTATTAAATGAACAGGCAGAGGCAAGTAACAACTTTTATATGGCATAATAAAAAAGCAAAGATAAATATACTACTGGTTTTGAAAGAAAGTGGTTTAGTATCTCCCAAATTTGAACTATGTTATCAAGAAAACCTGGATTGCAGAATGGATACTATCACCATAGGATTAAGTTGCCTCAATTTATGGATTAGGTGTTCCAGTTTGACTGCATAAATATTTTTGGATTAATAGAAATAAACTGCACTTAAGAGAGTATGTAATAATATGCACCATATTAAAAATCTGGAATTAATACAGGAAAGGAATCCAACCAGTTTTATTATCTTCTGTCTCATTATGAAATATTTATTTTCATAAAAAGGAAAGCACAAAAATTCTATCAGTTGACAGAGAACAAATATTCAGTCAGTTGAGAGACTTTAAATATTTGATTATTAATAAAACAAAGATAAAATCTTATGAGACTCTAACTAGTTTTAGTATCTTCAAATGAGCATAGTAGCTTTATAGGAACTGTAAGAACAAGATGGAAACAAAATCTGAAAACCTTCTAACACAAAACGTTGAGCTTTGGGCGGGTCTTGTTTATAAATTGCTGGTGGAAATGATTCCAAATTCAAACCAGTGAAATGGAGGCAGAATTTAGATTACAGATTACAACAGGAGAAAAATATTTCATTTACATTCAATGAGATATGGAGAGAAAACTGGTTCTGTTTTACCATTGGAATATTATTTCGATATCGATTGCTAGAATGGATTGTTCCTTTTCTAAAAATGACAGGAAATACAATGATCAGGATTTGGCAGCAATGTTGTAAAGTTCAATAATTTCAGAAAATTGTTTAAAATAGGATGAGCCAAATTTAAAAAGTGCATTTTCTTTTCAACCTACTATTTTTTAAATTAAAGATAATTAAACCTTACCATCCCATAAGGATACCACATTAGCTCTGTATATAGTAGCTGCTGCAAGGATACTCAATGGTTCTTTTGGAAAAATACCCCCAGTTGTTTCTGTAGAACAAAGGTTAATTAATCTCTGGCACTACACCTCAATGTCTAAAATAATTTCCTAAACCTGACACCAAATTCAATTTGAAAACCATTTTTGGATCCAAACTGTATATACAGCTTTGTACAGCTTTATACAGCTCAGATAGAAATTACTTTAGTTCTGAATCTTATTATATGATTTATTTACATTTTATGATTTATTTTATGACTATTGCTGCTATATTTTATCTGGGCTTTACTTTTTCTTGGGATTAGCAGTTTTTAAAATGATACAATATATTCATCTTTTGCCAAAATGCTAAAAATATTAAGCTATTTTTATGATGTTTATAAATTCCCTGCTTATCTGTTTTGCTTTATTTTTCCATATTTTCACTTTTGTTTCTTCTTTGTGTGCCCTTTATTCTTTTCTTTTTTCCTAAATGTTTATTATAAATATACAATGAAAAAATACAAGACGTTTCTTTTTCTTTGCCAAGGGAAGAGTTTTGTCTCCAAAGAAGAATACTTAAGAACAAAAGTAGTAACTGTTCAGATTTTATAGCCCATGTATTTCCTCTTTACAGCTTTACTTTTTAGTTCAGGTTCTTCATCACTTTAACATCTGCTGACTCCATGTTAATATCAGTCCAGCATGTGAATTTCCTGGGCTTGCATAGCTCCCCAAATCCCCTGCATTGGCTACGATTGCACTGTTCCTCATCACGAGCAAAGTTTTCACCTTATTTCACATAGAATTGCAGTTCATGTGAGAATGCTACAAAGGAAGAAACCACATCACTCAGCTGTTCTACGAGATTTTTTTTTACGAATGTGCTGTTCCAAAGCAGAATATGTTTTAGAGCAGGGGTCTTCAAACCTGCCCCTTTTATGACTTGTGGACTTCAACTTCCAGAATTCCTTAGCCAGCATGCCTGTTGTGATTCCGTGACAGCCTGTGATCCTGGCAGCTGAGTCCGGGGAATCAGAGGAGGAGGAGGGGCCTGGGGAGCCATCAGAGTCAAAGGAAGGCTCTGATGAGCCCCCGGACTTGAAATCTGATGAAGAACCTGGTCCCTCCACTTGTGCTCAGGATGAGACTCAGATGTGCTGGGAACACATCTGAGGGCACACAGCTGAAAGACATTATAGAAGCTCGCAAATGCCGACAGGTTACAAGAGCTGAGGGAGGACAGAGGGAGGCAATGGAGTGGCTCCAGGGGAGGAGGAGAAAGCATTGAGAAGCCACGCCTTGGGGCTTCATAATAAAAAGGGAAGGTGTGGGTGGTGCTGGTTGCTGAAGGCAACCATTTGCAAAGGATTCCAGTTTCAAGGGCTCATGTTTTGTTTGCTTTGCCTGTGAACTATTTCCTGTTTGACTCGTGCTCTGTTTTGCTTTTGGGACAATTATCAGGTCTGTAACTCAAATAAAAGGGGTTGGTTTTCCAGCCTACTTGTTAAAAGAGGAGTTTGTCTTTGTGAAGTAACAAATACGTACGTAGGCTGGGACAGAACAGTGCCTGGCTGAGGAATTCTGGGAGTTGAAGTTCACAAGTCCTAAAAGGGCCAACTTTGAAGACCCCAGTTTTAGAGCTGATAGCACCATCTAGTTCAGAAATACATTATTATGATTTACATCATAAGACCAATTTTTTTAAAAAAGGAAAAAAGTTAAAGAGATGGGAAGCAATGTCGGAGACCTCTTCACCTCTTTCATTCCTTTTTTTTTAAAAGGTTCTTCCCACGATGGGCAGAGGGGAATTTCAGACGGGTTCTAGAACCTGGACATTCCTTTTCCACTGTTGCTTTAGGAAACACTTTTTCCTCTCTCTCTGCAGTATATATGAAATGAGCAGTACTGGTAGTTTTCCACCTACAACAGTTCATTTAGTGATCGTTCAAAGTTCAAAAGGGGCTTATGACCGTTTTTCACACTTATGCCCGCTGCAGTATCCCCACGGTCATGGGATCAAATTCAGAAACTTGGCAACTGAATCAGATTTGTGATGGTTGCAAAGCCCCGGGGTCATGTGATCACTTCTGGTGACCTTCTGACAAGCAAAGTGAATGGGACAGCCCCATTCACTTAACAACCATATTGCTAACTTAACAACTGCAGTGATTCACTTAACAATTCTGGCAAGAAAGGTCGTAAAATGGGACAAATTCACTTAACAACTGTCTTGTTTAGCAACAAATTTTGGGCTCAGTTGTGGTCATAAGCTGAGGACGAGCTGTAATCAGGAAAGAAAGATACAGCTGTTTGAATCTTTGGATGCCACTGAGAGGAAGCCAAAACTGCAATTTCTGAAGCTGAGTAAGTTCAGCTGAAATAGACAGAACTCAGAAAGATATGCATTAAAACAACTACAACTCTGGAAATATGGACTTTTTAAAAAGTAAACATCTATATTGGTCTGTCTATATAAACAAGATCTATTTTTAGACCAGACAAGAGAATATGGATGAGTGGAGTGGACCACAGATGTGTTGAAATTCAGAGAAATAATGGTCGTGTCTTCACCAAGACTTTATGAATTGCCAAAGTGAAGCACCCCAGCAGAAATAATTGTAAACTACTGCTCCATCTCTCATTCCTTCCATTTGTTGGGCCTCTTGAGTTTTAGTGGGGATGGGGTTGTTTTGATTTTGTTTACATTATGAACTTTGAACGTACTCTGCTCGGTGAATAAATTTCCCTCAGTCGTATCGCCTCTGCAGACTTAAGCCTTCAGAACTAAACAGAGAGTATTTTTAAGTGTTCAAATAAAGGCCATTCCATAGGACATTTTTCAAAGTTAAATACCTGTTTTTAGAGCAACTTTGCTCTTTGAATAAATCCTTCATGTAAGTTCGGTGCTCCAACATTTCTTCTTGTTTAATAAGTTAAGCTGGAAAAAAGTTTGATAGATGCACACTTGCCTGTCAGTTCTGTAGTGAGGCATTCATGTGAGAGTGATTTTATTTATTAAATTGGCAGGTGTGACAGGGTGATTCTAATCCTCTGTTGATGCAGCCTAGAACTGTGTTGGCTTTTGTTGCAGTTGCAGCACATTGCTGGCTCATTTTTAAGTGATTGTCCACTAGGACTCCAAGATCCCTCTTACAGTTACTACTATTGAGCTAGTTTCATCCTGAGGCCAATATATGTATATATAAAACCAAGCATAGTCCACCTTCTGATGAGATGTACTTCTAGCTTGCCCTAACACTGTTCTTGGTGTTATAGGAACTAAGTCAACACTTCCAAGAAAACCCTGCACAATCATCTATGAATATATCTTCATCTCTACTGCAATTTGAAATGACTCCTTATTGCAAAAGAGGGTTGCTATGTGGTGAGAACTGCTCTTTGTAAAAAGAGTATTAATAACATTCTGGGGCATAATAGCCTTCTCAACCTGGTACCTTCCAAGTGTATTAAAGTTCAGCACCCATAATCTTCAGCTGTGATGGTTGAATTGAGGAGTTGAATTGCAATAGAGTTGAAGTATAAAAAGTTAAGGATGACTGATATTTAGTTTTTTTTTGAAGTGATTCATTGGACTACTGTTAAAATTCCAAATAAGGTAATATTTTAATTCAAAGACAGAATTAAATTTAAAATATATCCTGATAGGGTAATTTATAATCTGATATTTTCTATAGGTGTGCAGAAATATTTATATTAAAAGGGCTGTGAAGCTACTGATCTGAAGTAGGGTACAGTAATCATATACAGAGTGTATAAAAGGTCAGGCCCCTTGCTCTAAATGTTTGACTTGGGTTCTATTTACTTCTAAATATGTCTTTATTCATTTGTCATATGACCTTTGAGCATTCCTAAGTAAAAAACTTTACTAAACAAAACATATGGTGATTGGTCTATGGGGTTGACACTCTCTCTCTCTCTCTCTCTCTCTCTCTCTCTCTCTCTCTCTCTCTCTCTCTCTCTCTCTCTCTCCTCTCTCTCTCTCTCTCTCTCTCTCTCACACACACACACACACACCTATATTAATGGTGCTAAAATTCTACAATTTCTATATTTTGTGTTGCTTTACAAATTATTCTACCAGATTTTATAGATAGGTCCATTCCAATCTGCACGAGAGAGGGAAAAGTGATAATTATTTGAAAGGTAATATAAACAATAATGGATAAAATTTTCCCAATTCCCTGAAGATAGATCCCCATTAGCATTCAAGGCAGATTATTAAAGGGAATGAAAACACAGTGATGTATCCGAGGTGATCTTCTAACTACTTGCTACTGTGAACTTGGCAAACAACAGCAGATGCAATCACTAATTACTGTTAATTGCTGATCTCTAGACCATGCAAAAGCTTTTGTTTACAAGTTTGAAATTATCTAAATTCACAGAACTTACAGGGCTTTGTTTATGAACCCTTCACCTTCAGAAACTTCTTTAAAACAAATATTTAATTAATATGGAAAATGACTATAACTGTTCAAGCTAACTTTCGGTTACTTATCTATAACTTTAAAAAAATTAAGCAAAGAAATCAGACAAAATATATCTGATCAGAAGAGTAACTGCCCAAATCAAGCTTCAAGAGCCATTAGTTTTATCTGGGATAGACACTTTATATTTGTAAACTTGTTAAGGGAGATGTATTAGGGTAGTAGTTTACAGTTCAATCTTCTGTATATTTACTTAGAAGAAAGGCTTGCTTTTGTCAGTAAGGTTTGCTTTCAAGTAACCTTAGAAAAATTTGCTAACTTGCTTATTTACTTAAGCTTATTAACCAAAGGGCCATAAACACATGTTAAAGCAGGAAACGAAATATTAAAGATACAAAAAAACAAGGTTGGGCTTATTATTTTAAAATGTATAATTTTGTAACTTTTGAAAAAAATATTAAACATGTATTGTCAAGCTTTGTCTAAAGGTTAATTGGCAGGATCTTACTTTCTTAAAATCACTCATTCACATAAATATGGTTTCTTTAGAATGCTGGAATTTAGTGAGGAAATCAGATATAACTCCCTCAATTTTTAAATTTCTTATATCAGCACTGTTTACCATTAGATCTTGTTTTATTTGGAACACAATAACCTCAACCTTCTCTTCTCTGAGATCTCCCTTTCAATGGAAGAAATCACTGAGGTTTGTAAGAAATACCTTTGAATTATTTTTTCTGAAAATTTAATGCCTTTGAGTGGCCATCAAATATAGGAATTTGTTTTGTTGACCAAACTCAACACAAAAATCCATCCCTGAGTACCCAACTTTCCACAGTTTAATTACTAAAAAAGGTATTGTTGCTATGAAATAAATGTTTAACAATCCTTTTATGCTAATTTACTTTAAAATAGAGATCTATCAATAGATCCTTCCTCATCCATATTCTCACCCATCAGTTGTTGAAGCATTGCAAATTGTTATGTCTAGAAGATCACCTAATCACAGAAATTCAGGGTATTGTCTAACTTCCAAGGTTTTTCTATCTGTATATTTGACTTAAAGGTTAGCTCAAACTCATTACTTCTGAGAAACAGCAAAAGCACAGCACAACAAAAGAATTTGGTTGTTTTAAGATCAGCATCCATATATCTCCCCCAAAATCAAATATCAGATGTATATTTGAAAATAAAACATGTTTCTAAATTGGTGAACAGCTGGTGTGCATTTAATATAATGCTATAGGAATATTGCCCTTCTCTGTATATCTTACCAAGTGATTTAAAGTCTCTTGTTACTATACTCGTATATTAAACAGTACAAATATTTTTAAAAATATAAATTTGAAATAGATCTTTTCCCCTGTTCATTTTTTCTAGTAAAAAAAAAGAATGAATTTGTCCAAGGTCTTTCAAGATTAAATTATTTTCTTCTGGGAATTAGATAAAAATGTTCTGAAGGCATAAAATTGTACCATTAATAGACCATCTATTATGACAAATTATTTCATGTACAACCTCTGTCTTCTGACATAGTATGATTTACAGCTTCAAGATGAACAATGAATCTTGTTGACTTGTGTATATGTCCTCTTCGTTTCTACTTCCTAAATTTTTCGGAATAGCAGCTCATTTATCATGTCGTGAGTGAACAGCATGTGAAAGTACAGCTACTCATATTCTTTCAAAAACAAACCAATAAAAACATCTACTGGTTTTGCTATTAATACATCCATTCCCAAACTGGAGCCTTTCAAGTTCCTTAATCTCCTGCAACCTAGCCAATAGTTGCATTGGCTTGGGGATTACAGAGGGTGAAGTCCAACTGACTTGGGGCGTTCTCCTGGTCATAGTGCACTGCATACTTTCTAAAGAATGATAGGGATATATTTTGATGATATTGGTGAGATGACAGAATTTCTGGATAAAAATAGAAGTCAGTTAACAATCAGAGCAGGAGGGATTCAAACAAAGCATATTCTCTTTGTTCCGGGGGGGGGGGCTTTATAGCTTGATGGAGCAAAGGGATTGTTTGAAGTATTGTTGAAGCAAAGCATCCCTTTGAAAGGTACACAGTCCTGATATGAATGGCAACAACATTACAATAATACAATACCCAGGATTGTATTAGCTTTTTTTGTGGAACAGCAACCCAAAAACCTAATACAATCCTGGGTTGTATAAACAGGCATAGAATCAAGATCATGTGAAGTATTAGTACCACTTTATAAAACCCTAGTAAGACCACACCTGGAATACTGCAGCCAATTTTGGTCACCATATCACAAAAAAGATGTTGAGAGTTTGGAAAAAATTCAGAGAACAGCAACTAAGATGATCAAAGGCCTGGAGACTAAAACATACAAAGGACGGCTACAGGACTTGGGTTTGGCCAGTCTAAAGAAAAGAAGAAATAGGTGAGACATGATAGCAGTGTTTCAGTATCTGGGGGGCTGCCACAAGGCAGAGGGGGCCAGGTGGATCACCAAAGCACCAAGGGGAAGGACGAGAAAAAATGGTTGGAAACTGATCAAAGAGAGAAGCAACCTGGAATTAAGGAGAAACTTCCTGACAGTGAGGACAATCAACTAATGGAATAGCTTACCCCCAGAAATCGTGGGTGCTCCATCACTGGAGATTTTTAAGAAGAGACTAGACATTCACCTGTATGAGATGATATAGGTTCTCCTGCTTGAGCAGGGGCAGGACTAGAAGACCTCCAAGGTCCCTTCCAGCTCTGTTCTATTCTAACATGCAAAACACGTGGCAACAAAGTTCCTTTTTATTATTTTAACAACACCTTTAAATACAGTGGATTAGATTCAATGAAATTTTTCTAAATGACTCTTTAGAATTGGTATAGCAGCCAGTGCTCAATCATAGCATTTTATGAAGACTAGGTGGTATCAGCTCCACTTAAAAACCTCTTGTGCCTTTTTCTTTTTCCATAATTTTTACTTCTTTAGAAAGTTAAGGAGGACAGGTTTAGAAGAGTATGTGAGGCAAAGACAGAAAAAAAAATGCACAATTAAAATACAGGGCAGGAAGTTATAGCTCCCTTCATCATATGCACAGAGCAAGTTAAACTGAGGTGGGATTTGACAATTACTAAGGAAAAAAGGTGGGGGAGGAAAAGGGGTGGTTATGCAGATGCAGGTTACCTGTGAGACAGATAATGAGTATCTAATGTCTAAAAAACTCACTGTGTTTGTTAAGACTTATGGAGATAGCCTAAAGCCCTTCTATGTTTATGAATGTGGCAGTCTGTCATTCTATGATGCTGGTCACATTTCTTTGTTCTAACACAGTGAATTTGAAATCTGAATTCAAATGACCAGGAAGATTTAGGTGCTGTGATATTACTTTGTCTTTATTTAAGTCCCAATTAAATGAGTGTCCATTAATTATTTTGTAAAAAGTAAAAGCCTGTTTGTCTAACTTAGAATTCAAAGGGGCAATGCTGACAAATAATGGAATATATCATATGGGGGAGGGGGGTAAGCATGTGAAAGTACTTTTAATCTTATGTGTGAAATTGACTGTCATGTACTGTTGGTGTAAATGTGGGTTAATTAAAACATAACTGCTCTTTGTTTTAGTTGCTGGCGAGAATCTGTTTTAAATACCGGAAAAACCAAAGAGATCATTGTTGATTTCAGAAAAGCCAGGCACAGCCACACTTCTCTGTGCATTAATGATTCACCTGTGGAGATGGTTACCAGCATCAAATTCCTGGGTGTGCAGCTAACGAGCTGGCTGGCTTGGTCACTCAACAGCGAGACACTGGTGAAGCAGGCATAGCAGCGCCTGCATTTTCTGCATTGCATGAGAAAAGCACATCTTCCTTCCCCTGTCCTGACCACTTTCTATAGGGGAATGATCGAGAGCATCCTATCATACAGTATCACAGTCTGGTTTGGAAGCATCACTGCTTCAGACAGGAAGGCAGTGCAGAGAGTGGTGAGGATGGCCGAAAAGATCGTTGACAGTCCCCTCCCTCCCATCCAGGACATAGCACAGAAGCATTGCTTGAGCAGGGTCCGTAAGATTATCTGGGACACTACACATCCTCTTCACGACCTGTTTTCTTTGTTACTTTCTGGGAGGAGGCTTTGTGGTATCCATAGCAGAACATCCAGATTCAGTCATAGTTTCATTCCATACAGCATTAACCTTGTGAACTCTCAAGCTTCCTCCATCCATTATATATTCAAGATGGGCAGTATTTAATATTTATTTGTTATGTGTATGTAGGGGTGTGGGTCTATACATATGTTACATATAGTATGTTTAGGTATGTGTCATGTATGTGTTTCACTTTGAGAGTGGGCAACTAAATTTCATTTTTGATGTGTGCCGTTGTGCCCACAGTAAAAAAAAAATGACAAGGTTATCTTATCTTATCTTATCTTATCTTATCTTATCTTATCTTATCTTATCTTATCTTATCTTATCTTATCTTATCTTATCTTATCTTATCTTAAATTTGATAATTGAAAAAGATGCTACCCAATTCCCTTTTGATGTTGTGGTTTTAGTTAGCAAAAGGGTTGTGGTTCCTGAAACAAAAGTGCTCCTACTGAACCATGGCTGAATTTCTTGCCATGTAAGCAAAAATATAGATTAATATCAAAATGAACTAAAGTTGAATTCATAAGTCAGGAGTCTGAAAACTGTTGCTTTAGACAATAGATCCCATCATATTTAGCCATTGACCATGCTGATCAAGGCACATGAAAACAAAATTCCAAGCTGTTTAGAGAGGATCAATTTATTTTCCTCTGCCCTGAATCATTGGTGATTTTCTTAAACTTATCACCTCCCTCCCTCCCTTCCTCCCCCCCTTGTACCATTCATTAGGAGTCCTTTAAATCTCAATTGGATGGCCTCTGCTTCAAACTGCAGTGCCAGAAAAGTTCTTTATATTTGATCTTGCAAGCAAGTTCCTTATTTTCATGAGGTGTCCAAGGAAGAAACAGGATGAATGACCTGACAGTAAATTAAACTAGCTGCATTTAATTCAACATTTACATGTCAGTGGGAGGTAGATTTGCAATCAGGCCATTAGATGGATCTCTATGAGAAACATCTCTACAACTAGCCACCCTAGTGAGTTCCTTGGCTCATATCTACCGTAATAGCAAGATTTATAGGTAAGAAGATTTAAATGATGACATCTAGAGTAGTAAAATTAAATTGCTGCAGAGAACAGTTATACAGCATTCATAGGCCACATGGCTGTTATAATTAGGGGACTCAGCAGTTCTAAAAATGTCACTGTCATTAAATTACTCTTTTAGAAAATGCAGCATGTTAATAGGTATGCATACGACATCTGGTCTGTTAATTTCTCGCAGTTATTGCTTCAGTAATGTAACATTGTGCTATAATTTACAGCTTTTACTCCTATTTAATATTGAAACTTGACATTATTAATTTGACCCTGGAGCTTTATCTGTTTGCTGAGCAGCAGGTGATTCCTTGTGATGTATTCATACTCTGCTTGCCTTCTATCATTATAAGAATTTTTAAAAATACAAACACTAATTAAAACATGGGTTGAACCCTTCAACTATAAAATAACAGTTAAGATAACATCATAATGATGTAAACCGAAGCCCAAGAATTGCAATTGTGCAGTTATAGATTATATATCCATCAATATACACATTTCAAAGTACATCATGAATGAAAATTGAATTGTCATTCCAAGGAGCCAAGTCTAGTTGAAAACATTTATTCATTTATTTATTAAATTTATATGAACAATGAATTGGCCAACTTCATTGGTGGGATTCAGCTGGTTCGCACCACTTCAGCAGAACCGGTAGCTAATTTTTTGTTGCTCAGGCCCAGAATGGACTTCTGGAAGCAGCATCCACACAGAGAACTGGTTGTTCACATATTTGAATCCCATCATATATTTCATGAACATCTGATAATACATTTGGTCTAGTATTAAAATTCCTCATAATACCATCAGAAAAGGACTTTGGGGAGAAGTGTGGGATCTCATTCAGCAGAATGAGCAGACAGTTGAGTTGACATGACACATTACAGAGTAAGAGACATCATTATCAGCCCAGCCCTTCATAGGACTGTTAAATCCAGAATCTAAAATGATCTAGAATGCAGCAGCATGAGTATCATGAGTGCATCTTCTGATGCCCATGTTAGTTCACTGATAATGATGTCTCTTACTGCATAATATGTCATGTCAACAGAGCTGCCTGCTCATTCTGCTAATTTTTGTCATTTTATAGGACTAGGAAGAATGCCTGTTCTGGGGTTGCCTCTGTTTTTGGAAAAATCAACCCGGACATGTCCCAACTTTACTGGCCTTTACCAGTAAAACCTGACTCTTCCCCCAGGCATTATGGGCCAATTTGGTGAAAGTTCCTTTTGTAATCCAGCTTCGTTGCTGTTTTGTTAAAAGAAGAAGTAAAGAAGAACATTTGTATATTGCATATGTTTAATATACAGTATATATTAGCTCTGTTTTGTTTTTGTTTGGTTTATTGTTTATTATCTAAGCCATCCAGAATCGCATTGTTTGAGTTGGGCCACCTTATAAATCTCATGAATGAATGAATCTTGATCTATCTGACTATACCACAATGAGTACCAGTGATATTAGATACTTAATTTGACTGGCCAATTCGACTGTTGTATTTTCAATAAGGTGTCTGTTCCTCAAAATGATAGAGTCATTTTCATTTGTATAATTTTTTTGGCTGGGTGTCAGTACATAATTTTTGCAGATGGGATTGTCACACAGTTCCCACTGATCCCTTTAACTATATTTATGAGTTGTGTTGGCTCTAATAAGACATAAAACTGCTACACAGAAATCTTCCAGTTTGTTTGCTTATCACAAATGTGGTTTAGGGTTGGGAAGGGGATGTGAGAAGCTGGGAAAAGCCACGGCATTCTGTTCCACTTGAAAACAGAACAAACCCTTTGTGCAATTATTTGCCCTTTTATGCCTTTGTAATCTCTTCATCTAATCTAATGTAGAGTTAGTATATTATTTCCCAATGTACTTTAGCATAGCCTCTATATTTTTCAAGATGTTTATAATGCAAAAGATGTATGTACAAAAGGTCATGGGTTTTCATCTCTGTCTTGGAATAGATGTTTATGATTATACTTACTCAAACATAAATAAGATCAGACCGTTATATATATTAGCCAAAAAATACATTTGTGTTGTGGTTTCCTTTTATTGTAAACCCTGAAAAAGCAACACAGAGATATTGTCCTATCTAGATATCTACACAAAAATGTACATTTGCAATGCAATTGACAAAACATGGGCCACAATATTATAATGTAAATTCTGCCCAGTAATTGAGGTAATTTTAATATTTAATTCATATTAATTAATATGAATTAACTAATTAATTATAATTTATATAGCCACCCATGTCACACAAAAAGCAACTCTGGGCATGAGGACTAAAGTGTGCAAGAAACAGTATGCATTATGTGTTCCACCACTGCACCTGCATCCTAGCACAATATCTGTAAAGGTTGGATTGGAAGTGATCACAAATTAGGGAAATAATTCTTTCCAACACTTTACCAACACTAGGCATCTGTCTTTTATTCTGCGTAACAAAGTCATATGTGTGTGGGTACCTTCTCCCCACAATCACATTGTGTTAACAGATCTTGGCTCAAAGAAACAAATGCATTCATCTAAGAGGAGTAATTTTGAATTTTACTATCTAAATAACCTGCCCTTGGCATTTAGCACTCTCTGCTAAAATGTCATCCATGAATATAATCTGAATGCTGACATTCTTCTCACTATTTGAGTATCATATTGAATTAATTAGGTACTCCTTAGGGGCCAAGAGTTAATCCCTGGCCTCAATAGGTGCTCAGTAAAACTTGAAGCAGTCATATGCTTGCTTGCTCTTGTAAAAATTCAGACGGATGTATCAACCACATGGAAGCCATTTACTGTATAACTCAAAAATGTCATCTGCTCACTTGCACACAATATACTGTAGGAAGCTGCTTTGTGGTGATTCAGATTTCTAGTCTATTAAATTCAAGCTGTACTAAGTATTGAGGTATGTAGAGAAGAAATTAACATCTATTTTTTTATCCATAATAGCTGATCACTTTGAGCTGCTTTCAGTACAAACATAGTTTGCATCACCTCTGAAGGAAACCTTTGGGTGTTTTTCTATTGATTATCTTGAGGGAAATGAATGCATTTTGTAGTGGTAGTTTTTACTTTTTTATCAACTTCCTTGGCTTTTATAATGTGCTCTTTTTTTGGTGATAATAACTGGTGTTCTCTAGTCAAATGATACCAGACATTTTACTATAAGCCAAAGTTCATGAATGACAACTTTATGGAGGAATAATATGAGTGGCCACTCAGCCACATTTGCATATTTCTTCATACTATACAGCAGACATGTCAAACTCACGACGTCATGTGACATCACGCAACATATCGGAGCTTTTTCGCCATTGCTGGCAATGGGGTGAGTGTGGTTTCCCGATGATGCATCCGGCCCGCGGGCTGGCAGTTTGATACCCCTGTTATACAGTGTGACAAACTTTGGGGCACTTTTAGTAGGGATTTCTCTTTTTCTTTTTTGCAAGACCACACTTGAATACTGCATCTACTTCTAGTCACCACAATATAAAAAAGATGTTGACACTCTGAAAAGAGTGCAGAGAAGAGCGACAAGAATGATTACGGGGCTGGGGGCTAAAGCATACAAAGAATGGTTACAGGAATTGGGTATGTCTAGTCTGATGAAAAGAAGGACTAGAGGAGACATGATAGCAGGGTTCCAATATTTGAGGGGCTCCTACAAAGACGGGATCAAACGATTTCCCAAAGCACTGAAAGACAACACAAAAAACAATGGATGGAAACTAACCAAGGACACATACAACCTAGAACTAAAGAGAAATTTTCTAACAGTGAGAGCAATCAACCAATGGAATAGCTTGCCATCAGAAGTGCTGGGTGCTCCATCACTGGAGGCTTTCAAAAAGAGACTGGACGACCATTTGTCTGAAATGGCATAGGGTCTTCTGCTTGAACAAGGGGTTGGAATAGAAGACCTCCAAGGTTCCTTCCAACTATGTTATTCTATGTTCTAAGTTTTTATGAAAATGTATTTTATACACACACACACACATGCACACACACTAGTATAATGCTTATGAAAATGTTGAAAACATATCAGAAAAGAGCTTCATCAGTAGAATGTATTATGCAAAGTTCTTCAGCTAAATATGTACTTTTAACCAAAGAATGTCACAAACCCACCACTAATCAAATGAATCTAATTTTGATTAGAATCTCATTTTATTTATTTATTTATTTATTTATTTATTTTATTTTAATTCCATTTATATCCCGCCCTTCTCCGAAGACTCAGGGCGGCTTACAAGCTTAGCAGTAGCCTTCATTCTATGTATATGCCTGCTTATTAGGGCTTTCACACACACACACACCCGCGGCATTATTACAAAGTCAGCTTAATTGCCCCCAACAATCTGGGTCCTCATTTTACCTACTTCGGAAGGATGGAAGGCTGAGTCAACCTTGAGCCTGGTGGGATGCTTTGTGGAGGCAGAAAGTTTATTATTGTTTACATACTCCCACTTCAGAAACGGCAAAATATTGTGCTTTGGATTCAATTTTTTGTTTTCAGAGATGCTGCCTCAATGACATTTTAATTTCTGGCTGATGTTTCATCAGTGCCATATTACTGGGTTTGTCTGCAAGCAATTTTTCAAGCCCAAAGGTCTATTCCCCCCCCCTCCCATTTATTACCTGAAATCCTTTTTGGAATCAATATAACAGGAATCAGCAGAATGAATTATTCTGCTTAAAAGTCTTCTGTGGTTTGAAGGATTGAGCATCACCTCTATCTTATGGAGAAAAGGTAGGATAGATATCAAACAAGCCACTAAGCAAACAAATAAAGTATTAATTCACCCATACTTTCATTTCCTGTTCCTTATATTGATTAACCACTTTTCTACTTTATATTCTTCTTCCAGATATTCAGGATTTTACAAATCATCTGGAGAATCTGAATATTTTACATTGCCTGATTCAGCCTTTCTCAACTGGGATGCCACAAAACCCAAGGTTTATGTAACGGGTGCTAAGAGAACATGACTAAAAAAATAAAAATAAACATTTTTTCAACTTTGCACACTATGCAATACTAGCATTTGCAGTGGTGGCATTTTTACACCCCGTGACTTAACTGCTGACCTGCTGCTTTGTTATTATTGTTAACATTGTAAAATATGGATGGTATAGCTTTGAAATAAATTGTACGGTGAGGTTTTTGTATTTGTGTGTGTGTGTGTGTGCATGCATGCGCATGTGCGATTTTTGTGCAGGGATTTCCTGAGACCTTAACATTATTTCAAAAATTCCTTGAGAAAGGCTGACCTAACTTATTTGGAGCACATTGTTTATTTTAAATAGTGTGCTGTTTCAAAGCAAAGGCAGAATTCTATTTATGCTATCAACATTATATATTCTGACTGTGAAATATGAGTTCCATAATTTTTTCAGATGTGGTTTCCTGCTCCCAAGCTACATCACTATATTTCATTCTTTCTGGGTAGAAAAGTATAGGATTTTTACTGTGTTGGTTTCATTTTTATGTCTTGTATTATATGCCTACATAAATTAACGTAAGACTTTTATTTTCTGCTGGAGGTTATCAAATAAATTACTGTGCTGATAAAGAAATTACCCAGGAACAGGCAATCTTTGATAAACCCATTGCTCTTGGGAGGTGTTGCAGAACCAAAGTAGAGAAGCTATTGGCTAGTGACTCTTGCTGGACTCCTTGGGAAGATGGGTTGGCTTCAATCTGGGCTGTTTTTGCCCACATTCTGAACAGAGTCCACAATCTGGATAGAGAGGACCATTAGCTTGAAAGAGGGGTAAAAAGGGCATCAATGTCAGAATTGAACAGACCTCCCTCAAAAGAGGGGGAGGAATATAATACCCACTTGGCTTCTGTCTACAACACAATCCTTTCAGCAATTCCAAGAAGATTCCACACTCATTTGCACTCTGATTGAGATTTTTAATTTTAATTTGATTTTTTTTTTAATTTTAATCCCATTTATATCCCGCCCTTCTCCGAAGACTCAGGGCGGCTTACAATTTAAGCACAAACCAATGTGCTTAGTAAGATGACTTTGAGGGCACAGATAAACCCCCAAGTGGCCTCAATGGCTCTCAGGGAGAGTGCTAATGACCAGATGACTGCAAAGAAATATAATCCTTCCACTATCACCCCAATATCCTGTCAAAACTAATCCTTCCATCCATCCACCCCCACCATCCAACCAGAACTGATGAAGTTTCTTGGAGGAGAAGTGAAACATCTTCTTCTACAAGGGAAAAAACATAATCCGGGGGCCTTTTGAGATATTCAGGGATGTATTTAAAGCCACGAAGCCTCTGATAGCTTCAGATGGGGAAGGCTTAGTGTATTTCACTATCTGCAAAACACTAATTTACAATTGCTAGGAAAGCAAAAGAGATGGGGAAGAGGAAACCTGGAACTCAGAGACACTGGGGTTGAAGAGGCAGCTGAGAGTGGAAACTAGATCTGAGGGGGGGGGAAGAAAACAAGGCAAGAGGAATTCACAGTTCACCAAAGAAACTGCTCAAAGATACATCAAAGAAAACAGGATCTTGCCCAAGCAACAGAGATTGGAGAGGTGAACATGAGGAAAAATGCAATCAAAAAGAATAAGGCCAATTACACATATAAGAGGAATGGTTTACAGGAAAGAAATGGGCAAACTTGTCGATCAGGATCTCTTTTATCATCTCAACCTTGTGAAGGTGGAGGTGGAAGGAGAAGGGGAGGAATGAGAACCAAAATCAGTGAAACTGTGTTTTGCATATCCATTTAAACTGAGCAGACAATTCTTTGACCCATAAATTTCTCGTTGCTCTTGTTATTGTGTTCACGCTTATGAGACACAGTGCTAGAAAAAGCTTCTTCATCTTAGAGAATTGTGCTGCAGTCAGGGGAGCCATTTCATTGTGGAAAGTAGAGCCAGATATATTTTTATTAGCTGCTTTTATAGGGTTGGAACATTCTCTGGGAATGCAGGCCACATCAATGAAAGGCTCCACACTTTCTCAAATATTATTAATGGAAATGGAGAGGAAAAGAGTTCCCCAAAGATTTGAAGAATTCTTTTTGTTTTACTTACTTAACAGCTATTGAAAAATTGCAGACTTTGCAGCGTTAACAAAGAGGAAATGCTCAGCAGATGTTTCTTCTCTATCTTAGACTACAGAATGCATACTAGCTTTTTTTTTAACGGAGAATTTCTTCTTTATCCTTATGGTGGTGGCGAGAAGTCTCATTCAAAGTCCCCATGAGGATGAGAGAACATCACAGAAGATGGTAGAGGACAGGAAGGCCTGGAGGAACGTTATCCATGGGGTCGCAATGGGTCGGACAGAACTTCGCAACTAACAACATAAAAAGTGCATCGTTTATGGGTGACTCATTCGCGGATGAACTGAGCTACTTTTCAGCATGATGAGAATTGCTAACCTGCCTCCCTACAGAAATAACAAACATAATAGTCAACTGAATGTGGGTTTGCTTTCTGCGTTTTTGCTTTTATGTCAGAACACCAATTGATTCCAACATAAAGTGCTTCCATTCCAGGAATGCACAATGGGGTATCATTTGCAATACTGCCCTTGAAATTTCCTGAAAATAATAAACTGGAGCAGAATGTTGCTCAGTGTTGTGATGATAAACAGAAGTCTTCCTAGGAGATGAGAGTTTCTCAACCTTAGCAACTTTAAGACATGCAAACTTCAACTCCCAGAATTCCCCAGCTGCTGACAGTTGAGGCCCACAGGCCTTAAGGTTGTCAAGGTTGAGTAACACTTTTCTAGAACCATAGATCACTGGAATGGCTGATTATAGAACTCCTGACAGGAAGCATGTTAATGCCAAGAATCTCACAGAGATTGCTGGGACTGAGGGAGGCAATAATTTATCCCTCCCTCCAGGGTTAAAAACAATTTCTTACAAAAACCTATAGACTTTATTCCTCTTAAACCAGAGGCCAAGCTAAATGTTCTTTATATAGAAGAAGCTGTTCTCAAGACTTCAGGCAGCCAACTGGAGAACTTTAGAGAGACCATGGCTGGCAGATCATCCCACTGACCACATAGCACCCCTCTTTGTGACATGAAATACACTGGAAGTGGAGGGAGACCACTCCTTCTAAACTGCAAGCATGTTTGCAATTTGCTGTTCCGTAAATGTTTGGCCCACTTGACTAAGACAGTCTTAGTGATGGAATGAAATCACTTAAATGTTCAAAGATTGTGAGATTCAGATCTGAATAAATCTCTGTACAGTGTATGCGGTGGATTAATAAATTTATAAATTATGCATAATCTTTCTTTCCATATAATACATTTCAGGGCTAAAGACTTCAGTGCAATTCAGGATGCATTTCTGTCTCACTTTTTTGAGCGATGAGGGACATGATGATGGAGATGATGATGCAGTGACATTATCAGTAAAGATAAGGCTGATATTTTCTGTTCCTCCCATTATTAGAGGTTTTTTTAGGGTGGGATGAGTAAGTTTATATGTTTAGTATGCATTCAAAACAGAAACATTGTTATTATTTATTTATAAAACAAAGGCAACCATATGCTGCTAAAACCCCACAGAATTTTCCAACTTAATTTTTCATGGCATAATCTTGGAAGACCCTGAGAGTAAAAAATGGAGGTTGAGAGGCATATGCAATCTTCAGGCCCAGATGACTCACTTCTGATAGACTCTAATACAGGCATAATCTTTCCTTTTAAACCAAAATGGCACCCTCCATTAACACGATATTAATATCACAAAACCTAGAAGGATCTTAAGGACTGCAAAATTAAAGGAACAAGACTAAACTGACTAAAGAGATTGTGAAAAGCCAACTGATTGTTGGGGAAGAAATAAACTGAAAAGAGAGCTGGGAAGAGAATGGAATAGGGTGTTTCATTCTGCCGATGGGGAATTGCTGGGAGGTAGGAATCCTAAACCAAAGAAGCCAATGCTCCAGGGTGTGGTTGCACATCCCTCTTGAATGAAATTTGGATTGTACCCTTCAAGACAGAGTACTATTTTATTCCTTCATCTCATAACAGGGTTCGCAGTCGCCTTTTCCATGTTTTAGGGGAATAAATCTCAAAATTGTAGGAATGCTGTTAGGACTTGGAATGAAGAATGATGATATACTACCCATCTTCTTCAGACTGGTGCCCTAAGAAGGAATGACATCTAGCACTAGATAGTTGCCCTCTTCCACTATTCTTGGTTCCATTAAAGATAACTCCAGATAATTGAAAAGGATAGCTATTAACATTTTCAGATAATTTAACTATAAGGGTAGCTCTCTCTCTTGTATTCAGATTCACATTTGAAAGCTTTCTTATTATGATGTCTAGTCTTCTGAAAAGGTTGGTGATCCTGCATTTTAGCTGAAGCTAATTTACATCCTCAAAAGATTCTAATTGCCAATGGCTTGCATTAAAAATTCTCCAGAACTCGCTCATGATAGATCAGTATACAAGGTTATTGGGATTAAATATTGAATTTAGAAAAGGCTATAATCTTAATCAAAGAAAGACAAAGAATGGAAAACATGAAATGTAATAGCCCTTTTCTCTCCCATATTGCACCAGCTTGGAAAGCCACTGGTAAAACAACACTATAATTCTTATTTTAAGTATACAGCATGAATTCAGCAGCATGTCATTTGGTGGAAGGAAAATGGAAGGGACATATATTATAATCTGCTATATGCTGCTTTTAAGGCTGCTTACAAATCATACACTTCCAATGGTTTACTAATGGTTTTGGTGGTCTGGATTAAAGCAACAAGCCTACATCTGCATTTTATCAGTTGTTTTTGATCTTCTGCCATATAAATTTTGAGGTGAACTTCTCAAGCTATTAAGGATGAGACAGGTCAGCTGTACAAGCTCAATTTAGTTTTAGACAGAAACAATCTTGACCCACATTTATTTATTATAGTATTTGTATATTGCCAACTACATATGGATTCCCGACAGTTACATTCAGATAGTTTATTCACAAAAATAAATACTAACATTCTCTATAATACGCATTTAAAATCTTAATAAAAATAACACCACCTTTGATGTTCAACAGTGTCTCATTAAAAGCCAGTTTTTATTTTAGATTTTAGATTTAGATTTTATTAGATTTATATACCGCCCTTTCCCGAAGGACTCAGGGCGGTTTACAGGGCATTTTAAAATCATACCAATACAAAATACAAAGTTAAAAGACAAATAAAAGATTAAATTATCCCTGAAAATAAAACCCAGTTAAAATTCTCAGCCTGGGTCAGAGAGCTCAAAGAGCCAAGTCTTCAGGTCTCGGTGGAATGAACGTAGGTTAGGGGTAGTCCTGAGCTCCACGGGCAGCTGGTTCCAGAGGGCAGGCGCACCCACAGAAAAGGCCCTTCCCCTGGGTGTTATCCGCCGGCAATCTTTTACCGCCGGCACCCTGAGAAGACCCTCTCTCTGCGAGCGCACTGGACGAAGGGAGCTTGATGCTGGCAGCAGGTGTTCCCTCAAATATCCCGGACCCAAGCCATTTAGGGCTTTATAGGTCATTACCAGCACCTTGAATCTCACCCGGAGGGCAACCGGAAGCCAATGCAGCTCATGGAGTAGAGGTGTTACATGGGAGTATCGGGAAACCCCCATCACAACTCGTGCGGCCGCATTCTGCACCAGTTGAAGCCTCTGAGTGGTCCTCAAGGGCAGCCCCATGTAGAGAGCGTTGCAGTAGTCTAAACGGGAGGTCACGAGCGCATGAGTGACTGTGCGTAGGGCATCTCGGTCCAGGTAGGGTCGCAACTGGCGCACCAGGCAAACCTGGGCAAAAGCTCCCCTGGTCACGGCTCCTATATGATCTTCAAAGTTGAGCTGTGAGTCCAGGAGGACGCCCAAGTTGCGAGCCCTATCAACGGGGGGTAACACCTCACCCCCCCATCATTAAAGGTGGAATCCTTTGGTTAGCCCGAGATGCCGATATGTAAAGCCACTCAGTCTTGGCAGGATTGAGACGAAGCCTCAATTTTGAAAGAATGTGTCCTTGGTCTTGGAGAAGGAAGCCAGCAACTACTGATAGACTGGTGTTCCTACTGGGAGTGTGTGTGTGTGGGGGGGCCTGCCTGACTTCTTTTCTTCCCCTTTCTAATGGGAAGTTTACCCTGGAGTCCAGCAGAGATGACAGAATACAGACGGGTAGTGGTGAGTACTTTGTGGAGTTGGATTAACTAATTAGTTAATTTAGAACTTCTTTGTAGTTGAATATGATCCCACTACTGACAATTCTCATGGGCTTCTTGTGCCTCTTTGCTATCAATATACCAAATATTTTGAAGATGACCACCTCTATAGGAATAAGTCAGTCATGTGAAGACTCGAATTATGTTTCCGTACAGAAAATTCTGTCAAAATCAGACACAAAGTGGAAGATGCCTTCCATACTCTGTTGCCATAAAAAAAAAAGAAAGCACATACACACACCAGCAATGAATGCCAAAGGAAGAAAGTGTATTAACATCTGAAAAACATACACTATTGCATTACTGGATGTAAAAAAAATGAGTTTCCATATTTTGAGTTTTGCCAAATAAACTGGTTGAGATTGAAAATATTTTCCTAACTTGCAAGATAAACCTGATGATCATGTCCCATTCTTCTTTTTAGCTGGAGGACAAAGGTGGTAGAGTTCTTAAAATGTCAATTACTTTGTTACTTGGAGAGTACAACTAATATTAATAATATTATTTGATAGTCTTGTTATTTACTTTCCTTTTTTTCTTTAAACAAAAGCTTCTTAGGATTACCAAGATCATTTCATAAAATGATATTGCAAACTAAACTTACATCATGAAGGTGTTGTCTCTTTCAGAATTTTAATGGTCTCTCATTTTTGAAAGTATTTTCTTTACTTGATTTTTTGCAAGATTGATAGAAAAGTCAGATAGATGTGGTACCTCCAGTTTTTCTACCTGAAGAATCTATAAGACTATGTCTGGAGTTGGCAGTGAGAAATGTTAACTCTGCAAATTAACTTTGAAATAATTCTGTTCTGATTTTTCTAAAAATCTCTAGGAATGGTGCTATTCAAAATTCAGCTGGTGCACTATGTGCAGAGTGTTGATAAAATATTTGCCACTTTTTATTTTCCAAACATCATGGAAAAGATGTATTTCTCAGTTAAAGATGAGGAAATTTGGTTTTCTGGGTGTTGATTTATACTATTTAGTTAATGGGGCTACTTGGAGTTTAAGAAATAATATATCAGACATGAATCATTATTACAGTAATAATTTAATGATTTAAAATCATTATTGATTTTAAAATTGTTTTATATTGGAAAATAACTTGTTGACCCCTTTTCTCATGCTATATATTAAAGTTATAGACCCTTGAAACTGTTCTGGGAAGAAATAATTAATGTATTAATTGCATTTTGTGTCAAGGCTTAATATTTTCAGACTTCCATATTATTTTGAGCTACTTATCTGCTACATGCACATTAATGCCTGGAGAATGGAAATGATTCTCTTTTTATTGATAAGAAACATTTTCTTTAACATTGGAAGAAGAAATTTATAGCCCCAATTACTCAAGGGGCTGAAAACTAAATATTATCTGGAACTTATAAAGAAATTGCTTGCAGATGTTCACTATGGAGAATTATAATGAAGGACTTTTTTAAATGATTGTTTAAAGTTCTATATACATACAGTATATGTTCACATGGTCAATCCAGGAAGCATTTAACCAGATAAGGAGTTTGGCAATGCCTGCATATTTTAGTTCTTTTTGTGGGATAACAAATATCTGCTAGGTTCCATTTGTATCATTATGGCTCTAACCATAGGTGAAACAGAGGTGAAATGAGAAAGTACGAAAAATTTATGTTCTGGGTTGATGTTTATTACACTACGTCCCAACAAATACAAATGTTCTCCAAATGTGTTCTGAAAGTTTGTTCAAAATCCAAGAGAGGACTGGGGGTGTGGGGTAGGGGATTGGATCCATTCAGTTTTGTTAATTATATTATCCACGAATGAAGAAGAAATGTTGGCAGATGTCTCCTTAGAGGTTACACTGAAACAACCAGGGTGGGGAAGGGGGAGGGGAGAAGTCATCATGAGGAGACTAGGAATGAAAGCCTATAAAGAAGGTAAGCATTTAAGTTAATAAATACATTTTCTTCAGCATATTTTTGAAAAGTAGATGTTCAACGCTCGGTCCGAGCAAGCGCTGGCTCTTCGGCTTTGAGACGGAGATGAGCACCGGCCCCTAGAGTTGGAAACGACTAGCATGCATGTGCGGGGGAACCTTTACCTCTATCTTTATATATATATATATATATATATATATATATATATATATATATATATATATATCCAGAAAGAGATGAAATAAGTCATCACATGAGCAAATCCACGTATCTCATTAAGGCTTATTATCAATCCATTAAACATTGTTTGGCAATGCCTGCATATTTTAGTTCTTTTTGTGGGATAACATATTTGTGATGTCTCAATCCTCTGAAGAAGATTATGAATTTGGATTTGGAGATTTATTGGATGCCTTTCTTTCCTACAGGAATTTGCTAGAGCCCATAGGCTTTTTCTGAGGCAAACCTGGGTTAGAAAAACAATGGCCAAATCATCATGAGAGAGGGACCATAGCCACCTGTCTGATATTAAGTTTAGGAGGGTGGAAGTCTACCTTGGTTAAGGCAGTGACTATTGAATTTGCATAAATATTGAAAAGAAAGGGGAATAAAATGCAATTTTGTTTAACTCTTTTTTAGACTGAGAAGTTTGCAGAGAGTTGGCCACTTCTCACTTCTCACATTTTAATGGTGTTTTTCATGCAGCATCCTAATTAGGCAATTAATTGATTTTAAATCAATAAAGGTACACATAGGAAATAGCAATAGCGCTTAGACTTATATGCTGCTTCACAGTGCTTTACAGCCCTCTCTAAGCGGTTTACAGAGATGTATATTAAACCGTAGAATGGGTCATTGGTTCATCATTTACTTGGCTGCTTTATTCCTAGTTCCTATTTAGTCCTAGTGGACAATCACTTAAATATGAGCCAGCAGTGTGCTGCAGCTGCTAAAAAAGCCAACACAGTGCTAGGCTGCATTAACAGAAGGATAGAATCAAGATCACATAAAGTGTTAATACCACTTTACAGTGCCTTGGTAAGGCCACACTTGGAATATTGCATCTAGTTTTGGTCACCATGATGTAAAAAAGATGTTGAGACTCTAGAAAAAGTACAAAGAGGAGCAACAAAGATGATTAGGAGACTGGAAACTAAAACACATAAGGAACGGTTGCTGGAATTGGGTATGTCTAGTTTAATGAAGAGAAAGACAAAGGGTGACATGATAGCAGTGTTCCAATATCCAATTTCCCATTTTTAACTAATTAATTATTTCCAAGTGAAAAACAGATGACCAATGGCGAATATTGTTTTGAAACAAGGTTGAGGCAAAGGGGCAGTTGGAGAATGCTTGGCTGATGTGCTATAAAACTTTTTTCACCATTTGTGTAGAATCTTAATTACTAGCTAGGCTGTTTGAAGTATTTGCAAAAAAAGAATGGCATTTCTTTTTCTTAGTAGCTCATAAAACTCATTTGCAATTAGTTTGTTTCTTTTCCTTGGACCTGAAAGAGTGATGAGGAAGGAAGGGAAATAGAATTGGCAAGAGGCAAAAATGTTTCCTATCATTCTCCCAAAGTAACCAATGAAAGGCATAGAACAGGGGTGTTCAAACTTGGGCCTTTTATGACTTGGACTTCAAATCCCAGAATTCCTCAGCCAGCGTTGCTGGCTGAGCAATTCTGGGAGTTGAAGTCCACAAGTCATAAAAGAGCCAAGTTTGAAGACCCCTGGCATAGAATCAATGAAGAATCTGGGTAGTTGAGGGAATCCAAAAGATCTCTGCTCTTATGGATTCCTTGAAACATAGGAAGCAAACTGCTTGTATTCCACTAGGATTACAAATGATCTGCATGTGATTTAGTGTTCTAAACAAGTGATCTTCTTTGTGGGGAGCAATAGAAAAAGTGTTGGTTTATATGCATCTATGTTTTCTTCTACTATATCTAGTCAGATTCAATGGTCCAGCTACATATTATGCATAGAGGTACTATGTATCCTAAAAGGCAAAGGAAACCCATTATGGCAAAACTTTTTCAGTTAATTCTTGGTAAAAGAAACTAACCAAAGAGAGAAGCAACCTAGAACTAAGGAGAAATTTCCTGACAGAACAATTAATTAGTTGAACATCCTGCCTTCAGAAGCTGTGAATGCTCTAATACTGGAAGTTTTTAAGAAGAGACTGGGCAGTCATTTGTCTGAAATGGTATAGGGTTTCCTGCCTGAGCAGGGGGCTGGACTAGATGACCTCCAAGGTCCCATCCATCATCATCATCATCATCATCATCATCATCATCATCATTATTTCACATTTACTGGGTGAGCAAAGCTGCTCTCATTGGAAATTCATCCTTTTTTGTCTTTAACCTTTGAGTTTTTTTAAAATGTGAATCCAAAGTTGAGAAGGTCAACTATAAACTACAGCAAACCACATAGCTTGGGCCTTACCACAAACTATATTCTGAAATGTTTCATCTGTTTCTCACACGAACAATGAGAGCATAAAGAAAACCAATTTCCATGCTGTTTTTGATATGCATTTAGAAAACCAAACTCCTGAGACAGATTTTAGCTTTACAGGAATTCTGCAATAGAAGAGTATGAAATATTATTTTTAGGAAGACTGAATTTTATCAAGAGGTATTTAAGTTGTCACTGGAAGTAAAACATGACTTGATGGAATATTATTTATGTATTCATCTATGTCTGTCTGTCTGTCTGTCTGTCTGTCTGTCTGTCTGTCTGTCTGTCTATCTATCTATCTATCTATCTATCTATCTATCTATCTATCTATCTATCTATCTATCTTTCTGTCTATCTACCTACCTACCTACCCACCCACCCACCCACCCATCCATCATCCATCCATCCATCCATCCATCCATCCATCCATCCATATCATCAATCATCTATCTACACATACACACATATATAGTTTTCTAATTTTGGTCCTTGAGAAGGACAATGATCACAAAAATGTTTTCATAATTTAATAATTATTCATAATTCATAATAATTAACAGGATGGAATTGGATTTGAAAATGACATTCCTTTTTTATATAAATAGGTTGCAACGTTATTCACATTTTCTACCTATATATCAAAGCAAAGCTGCCAAGATTTTTGAGATCCAAATAAACAAATGTTAAAGATTTATGAGCTGGGTACATATTGAAATGATCATGTGAGTGAACACTTCAGAGACCCCGTTAGCTAAGAATTCAGTTTGAATGTGTTCCAAGTCTTTCTGTGTCATGTTTTATATTAAGTTAGCTGACAAGGCAAAACAAAATTCACCATACTGTTGTCATGGAATACCCTTATATGTAGGTTTAATACACAGGAAATTATATGAATTTAGATTTAGGCTGACAGTGAAACACAATGCTGTTTTTACAAATAGTTAAACAGCATCTGGCTTTAACTGATTTACCCAGAACCATTCAACTAATACAGTATATCTCTAAAGAAGGCAGTGAAAGTTATAGTTAAACAAAAAGTAATGAATGAAGTACCTGTGTTCCAGGGTAAAGAATCTTGTCATTTCATTAGGAATGCTATTCTGATAAATAGCTTAATATCATCCCAATCTAACAAATTATTATTTTTTTCGTGCTCCACAATAGAAAGATCACCTGTTGTCTTATTTGCCTTTTCTATCCTGTACTGTTAACCGTTATGTATAAAAAAGAATTGAAACCGCCATCTGTCTTTCTGAATGGATTGGAAACAATACATCATTATGTATAGTGTATATTCAGTATAGGCCAATGGAAGTTGTAATATATATGTGTACAAACGTTATCAACAATTTAGAACCATTATTCCGTTTATTCCATGAGGTAAACACCACTGACAGGGGAACATGCGGGAACTTTGACAGCTGTCAAAGTTCCCCGCCAGGGCGCAGGAGCAGCCATTTGACAGCTCGCGGCTGTCAAAACACCAAGCCGGCTCACCATGCAGAAAGAAGAACTGTCAGAGACAAGATGGCGGTGATTGGTCCGGCTAGACGTGGCGCCAAAAGAAACTATCCTGATTGGACTACACTGACAGCTGCCGGCTATAAAAGCCGGACAAGTTATTCTGTCTTTTGCCTTGTTCCAAATAAACCCTAGTTAAGTAACCTGTCGTCCCGAGTGGTCCTTCGGCTACTTCACTGGCGACGAGGGTGGGATCGCTCCGGAGCTGAAGTCACGGCCGAGGAAGAGAGTTCCCAGCTAAGAGCTGTCACTGGAAGTTTTAACTTCCGAACGGAGCGAGCCCAGGACCGGACGACATGGCCAACTTCGGGCGTGTGAGAGAATTCGATACCCGCCATCCGGAGAGATGGCAGTCACACCTGGGGCAGGTCGAGGGTTTCCTCCTCGTCAGTAAAATTACTGACGACAAAGCTAAGGCCGCCGCCCTCCTGTACATCAGCGGACCCCCGGTATACGACGCTGCCGTCAGGCTGTTCAGCCCGGTACCCATCACGGAAGTCTCCTACGTGGACCTGGTCGACCAGCTCAACAAACATTATATGCCAGGTCGCTCGGAGCTGTACTGGCGAGTGCAATTCGCCCAGAAGAAGCAGCGACCGGACGAGCCCGCAAACGACTTCATCGCCGGGGTCAGGCATGCCGCTCGCAACTGCAGTTTTCCTGACCTGGAAGACCGCATCCGGGACCAGGTGGTAATAGGCTTAAGGGACGAGCGTCTCCAGAAAAAACTTACATCAAAGCCCGACATGAGCCTAGCTGAACTGACCCGAGAAATAATGGCCTATGAATATAACCACAAGAAAAAACCGACCACCGCAACACCCGAAAGTCCAGCAACCGTATACCACGAGAACGCAACCCTCAGCGACAGCGACGAGTCAGTAGACTTCACAGACGGTGAGGCCCTACAACGCAGGATGGAGCGACGACAACAGCGGAGAAACGACACATCAGACCGCCAAAGAGCCAGAAACCCCCTGCCACCACGACACGATCAACGGGCTACCTGCGCCAGCTGCGGGGGCAACCATGCCAGGGGAAGCTGCCGGTTCCGGAACGCAAAATGCCACAATTGCGGTAAAACCGGCCACATCAAGCCAGTGTGCCGAAGCCGGCCCCGCGACAACGTGCATGATCTGGAGGCCAACCCCCCAGGTAGGCCAACCGCCCAGGCCAACAGGGGAGGAACACCAGGGGACCTAGTGGAAACGATAGATAAGGTGCACAGCCTAAGTCCGAAAGTAAGAATCAGGGTAAAAATTCAGGGAGTCACCTGCAACATGGAGGTGGACTCCGGGTCAGCAGTCTCCTTAATATCGTTTAAAACGTATCAGGAGATCTGCCAACAGAGCAATAGGAAAATTCCCCTTAAAAAAACCCAGGTCCACCTTGCAGATTTCCAAAAAAACCCCATTCCACTAGAAGGGAAGGCTAAGGTCGCAGTGGAATACAAAAAATTCAAGGGACCCCTAGAAGTCTTAGTGACTCCAGGGAACCGCACCAACCTAATTGGGCTGAACTGGTTCAGCCCCCTGGGCATCGCCATTACTGGGGTAAACACAGTGCAAGCCTCAAGCCTCGAAGCCGTCTGCAACAAGTATGCAGACGTCTTTGATGGCACACTAGGGAAATACACTGGCCCTCCCATCTCCTTAAAATTAAATCCAACTGTCCAACCCATAAAGATAAGGGCTAGGAGGGTTCCATTCGCCCTCAAAGAAAAAATAGAGAACGAGCTAGAACGCCTCGTAAGATTAGGGGTGCTGGAACCTACTGAAGGGGGCAGCTGGGAGACCCCAATAGTCACCCCAATGAAACCAAACGGGGAAATTAGATTATGTGCAGACTATAAGGCGACCCTTAACCTAGCTCTAAGCCCCCATGCTTACCCGGTGCCAGCGGTGAGGGACGTCCTCGCTTCCATCCGCTCCGGCGCCATTTTCGCAAAACTTGATCTGACGCAGGCGTACTTGCAACTGCCTGTCACAAATGACACCGCGGAAGCTCAGACAATTGTCACCCACCGCGGGGCTTTTAAAGTGAAAAGACTTCAATTCGGCATATCGGCAGCCCCGGGTATCTTCCAAGGTATCATGGAAAAAACCTTAAAAGGAATACCCGGGGTCTGCCCCTATTTCGACGATGTTCTCATCGCCGGAGAAAACGAAGCAAACTTAGCTGACAGACTGTCAGCTGTGCTGAGCCGGCTCAGAGAAGCCGGTCTCAAACTAAAACGAGAAAAGTGCTCCATTGGAGTCACTTCCACAGAGTTCCTAGGGTACAAAATAGACGCCCAGGGCATCCACCCCACCACAGAAAAATTAAAGGCTATTCAAACAGCTCCCAGTCCAAAGAATAAACAAGAGCTCCAAGCCTTTTTGGGGTTATTAAACTTCTACCATGCCTTCCTTCCCCACAAAGCCACTATAGCCGAGCCTCTCCATAGGCTCCTAGACAAGGGAACTGCCTGGTCCTGGACCAAAACACATGAAAATAGCTTCCAGTCATTAAAAAATATTATCTGTAACAGTTCAACTGTCACACTCTTTAGAGAAGACACACCAGTATGCATCGCTTGCGATGCATCTCCCTATGGAATTGGGGCGGTGTTAAGTCATCTATACAAGGATGGCACCCAAAGACCCATAGCCTTTTATTCACGCACCCTTTCAAAAGCTGAAAGAAACTACGCGCAGATCGATAGAGAAGCACTAGCAATAGTCGCAGGGGTAAAAAAGTTCCATGACTATCTCTATGGCAGACCCTTTACTATATTCACGGATCACAAACCCCTGCTAGGGATATTCACCTGGGATAAAACAACCCCACAAATTCTATCACCAAGAATATTGCGCTGGTCCACCTTTTTATCAGCATATTCATACAAATTAATACACAAACCAGGGAAGGAATTGGGACACACAGACTGCCTCAGCAGGCTACCTATTCAAAGCAGAGACACTGACCCAGCCCCGGCAGGGCTGATTCTGGCAATATCACAACTTCCAGACTGCCCACTCTCCGCTAAAATCATAGCTAAAAATTCAGCTAAGGACCAAATACTGAGCAGAATCCTCAGGTGGACAACCACAGGATGGTATTTCCTTCTGGTTTTTTTCCAGCAAAAATGCTCCATAGTGAATAATTGGTTTGCTTAATGACTGCAGCAGTCATAAAATCAGGTCGGCCACTTGTTGATTTACTTTACAACTGTCATGGCTTACAACCATAATAATAATAGGCAGGCCTCAAGTATTTTATTAAATTACCTTTGAAAGGTGGAGTTGTGTGGAAATCACGATGGTAAAAGAATGAATTTCTCCCTCCAGGATGGTATAGTGTTAGCAAAAATTTCCTTTCAACTATACAAGTCATGTCACTCTTTTAAAATGTTCATTTGGCTTAAACCCACACAATTACAGCAATATGTATTGGACCACTTAAAATCCCTGAGAACCAGTTTTTAAATATAATCAGCCCACACAAATTAATGGGCTGACTCTACACTATATCTTTCTACTGAAATCAAGGGGGCCTTCAGTTTGTCATGAATAAATCCTATTAGAGAATCTACAAGTCTGGATCTGATCCAATACTAGTAAAGTCATGATGATGTCAATGTAAAACAGTCATAACCTCAAAACAACAATAAGTGTACCACATTGACTTCCTGATATTCCTGTTAACTTAAAAGCACTGAGAGTTGTCTTCAAAGCACAATCTTTGAAATCATTCCAGAAGCATAATTTGGAATATGCTGTACATAATGTTACCCTCAAGAACACTTAATAAAGTGGTCTAAATAAGACATAAGAAAACTTTCTTGGCAATATTCCATATCTGTATTATGTTTAGCATGCTGAGAAAGCAAAACCTTTTAACACACAGGAAATCAAAGCCACATCAATTACAGCATGGATGTCATGTCCTGCTGCAAATAGAATCTGACTCTCAGCAACTTGTCTACATCAGTGTTCAAATGATTTTGCAAAATGAGTTTTAATAGGTATGAGCACTGATAGGCATATGTATCCAAAATAAACTGAATATTTAGCAGAGTTGATTATACATTTGTTTTACGTGGTTATTTTGGAATATTAAATCCCATTTTTCTTTAAAAATGAATACAAAATGGTTACAACATAAAACCATTATGAGATTATTATATGCACAGAGGTAGAAAGATCTGACACTACCCACCATGACAGAACGATTAATGAAATTGACAGAACTTGCTGAGATGGACAAATTAACTTCGTTGATTAAAGAAATCACTGAAATTACATTTATTGGTAACCAGAAACCTCCTATTTTGTGTAAAAATAAAAATAGAACTTATGATTTATGGCTTTAATGATTAGATAGGATAGATTATAGAATCTATCTCCTTTGTATCTTTTTTCTTTTTTTTCTATTTTTCTTCAACTTTCTCTCCATTTTTGCATGGTTTGCTTTGTCTTTCATTGCTTTCTTTTTTTCTTCCTTACTCCATATTAGTTTGTATTATTTTTTATCTTCTTTTTTAAACATTTCAATAAAAATTATATACACACATGCACATTATCATGCTACAAATATAACAAAAGTATATCACAGTACAATAAAACGCACATCCATATCAACAATTGTAATGAGGACTGAAAACCAGATAGTATCAATTAAAGCCAGGATTTCCCATAACACAAAAAATGGTAATTACTATTTCTTAAAAAGGCATAGGTCTTAATAGATGGATGCTTAGCAGTGTTTTTGTAATGATACAATGCAGAATATTCAAGAGTTTAGAACACAGAATGATCAAGGATCTATATGGATCCCCCCATATCTTCTTAAGATAAGAAGACTGATGTCCTCCAGACAATTGAGATGTCAAATTCCACAATTTCTGTTCACTAGCCATGTTGGCTTGTCTGAGTCATCTGTGGAATACTAAGCTGAAGAAGGCTGAGGTAATTTTCTAAAAATGTTAGATTCAGCTTTTTGTCTCCAGGTTTCAGCATCTACTAAGTTGATTTCTGTGCTGAGGATTTTGCAGCAGCTTCTGGAGCTGGATAATACTATATTTGAGTGAATTTGACAGGTTTTGGTTGAATTGGCATATCTAGATAACATCATTTCTTTTGAGCTCATTTTAAAGTGCACCAGACTGGCCTGCTGGCAATGTTTAATTTATGTGATTGGGTGCATTCTATTTGTTTCACTCTGATTTGAAAATATTTGGGTCAGAGTCTGGGTTCAGTGATCAGGAATGTCAAGGAGGTCAACCAGAAGTTTTCAAAGTGCTCCATTCTAAAATTCCAGGGGAGATATTCCTGCTGAGATTTCCAATCCCAACAACCACTTAATATTTGGAGAAGGGGAATGAGATTATTTTCTAATGGCTAAGAAAACAACATCTCAGTAGGGTACAATATCTGTTCAACTTTGATTAAAGTCAGAACTAGGCAGGTGGCCCTTGTTTGTTACTTAAAAGAAGGGTCATCTTGGAACCTCCAATTTAATGGTAAGACCAGACATTGGGGGAAAAAAAGCATCCTAGAAAAAGCAGTGTCAAACTGCTACCAAGACAATCACAGTCACTGGAGGCAGGTCACTAGAAATCAGCCTTGCCTTGTGGATGTCATTGTTTAAGGTACACGATACATAATATTGCACTTCGTGTTTTACTTCATTCTACTATAAATACATACCGGTAGTACATAAATTATATAGACAAATACATAATTTAAGTTGTGATAAACTTAATTACAACCCTCTGGACCTCTAGTTAGGAAAAAAAAATCACACTTATTTTTCAGGAGAGGCAAGAGTTCATTTAGTGGCTGTTCAAAGTTACAATGGCACTGAAAACAGTGACTTATGACCGTTTTTGCACTTACAATCACTGCAGCATCCCCACGGTCACATTAAGATGTTTAGCAACTGACTCATATTTATGACGGTTGCAGTGACCCAGGGTCATGTGATCCCCTTTTGTGATCTTCTGTGACAAGCAAACTCAATAAGGAAGCCAGATTCACTTAACAACCGTGTTACTAACTTAACAACTGCAACGATTCATTTAACAACTGTGAAAAGAAAGGTCATACAATAGGGCAAAACTCATTTAGCAACTGTCTTGCTTAGCAATGGAAATTTTGTGTTCAGTTGTGGTCGTAAACCAGGGACTATCTGCATGTGTATATTTTTGTATGTCTTTAAAAATGTATTGATGTCAATGGAATTTTTCAAATTTTGCCTGATGGGGAGGAAATGAGTACAGAAGAGTTTTTCTCCTACTCTTATAATAGTCAGTTGTCCCCAAACTGATACCCTTAGATGCCGTAGACGTCATGTCCTATAAACTCCATCAAGTATGATGTGAGTGGGAGCTTTAGTGGTGAAAGGTTAAGAAAATCAAAAGCAATTACTCCATATTTTAAGTATTAGATAATATATTCAGATGCAATGACAAATTTATGGAGGATAAGGCTGTCAATGACTACTAGTCAGATGGCACTTCGACTTACTGTGTATACCGCTTTATGGTGCTCTGAATGGTTTACAAATGTCAGCACATCGCCCCCAACAATCTGGGTCCTCATTTTACCAACCTCAGAAGGATGGAAGACTGAGACAACCTTGAGCTGGTGAGGACTGAATTCCTGGCAGTGGGCAAGAATTAGCCTACAATACTGCACTCTAACCACTGCACCACCACAGTGGTTTAGGATATGTGATGCCACTACTAATTCAGAATCAATTTAATACAGTATGAATATAGGTAGTGAAAAAGAGCAGCAAGAAGTAGGGAACTGCCGTCATATCCTTTATGGTGATCCCAGAATTTCTCCCTAAAACAGCCACTCAGGCTGTTTCAGCTGCCAGGGCTTTTCCTATGTTCTTATTTCCAGGGAATATATCAAAGAAATACTGTGCTATTTGATTTGGCCAAATTGAATGGAATTGAAAATATTACCCTGTGATTTTGGACCAAAGAAAATTCTCTGTGCCTTTTGAAGAATGTTGGTCCAGGAATACAATTATAATCCTAAGTATTTGTATAAAGATAAATATCCTTGGGCCTTGCAAGGGTCTTTACTTGTTGATTTATAAATCACATTTACATAGCAGCCCTTATTGCCTCCTTGTAAATGAGCGGCACAGTGATCTCAGAGGGAAATCATTTGACTGCAATGACTAGAAACAGAACTGAGGCAGGATAAACAGTGGGGGCCACAATTTCATGCTAGTAGGATTTTCTGCCAACCCAAAGATGGATGGATGAGACTTGAAATCAGCAGCAGGGAAAGGCCCACTTAATATGTCCAGACAAACAGCAGTTTGTGAAACCTTTTTTTTCATGCACTGCTAGTATCTATATGGAAAATTTTGAATCAACTCAGGAATATTTTCCTGCATATTTAGAGCTGATTATATTCAGAGCACTGTGAGGGGAATATCCTGCAGCACCTCGTAAACGGCTCTACTCTGTCATTTCCCCAAGAATGTCTCCAGATGTAGGACACAAAATTGTCAACACAGTTTCAGATGATACGTAGTTCTTTAAAAAGCTTTAAAATTGGTATTAGTCCTTTTTCTGAAATCTGTGCGTTGTTCTGTTGGTATGCTAAAAATTTAGCAATACTCTCCCATTACTGTTTTAACTGAAGTAGTTATATGACTTCAAGTCACTTTTAGACATCAACATTAATGGCATTACTTCAAGCTTGTAAAAAAAGCCCCTTTATTATACAGCACTGGCTATAAACTGCAGAGATGGGTATTGAAATTTTGTTATGTTCTGTAGTTTAATTTTAGGCTGGTTAAATATTTGTGGCTAGTTTACTTTATCAAATAATTGTGAATATAAAAGGTGTCACATTCTGTATACTTTTTAAAAATCATTAGTAGACATCTGAGCTATAAATAAATGTTATTGTATGAAAAAAAAACCACCCAGTCTGCATACAGACTGAAAAACAATTGTCATGACAAATATAAGTTGTAAGTAATTTTTTGCAGAAGTACTTTGTCAAATTAGGAAGTACTAAGTGGTTTTTTTTAAAAAAATATTGACAGCATTCACTGTCATGTAGCAAGTTGCAAAATAGAGCTCAAACTTGGCTAATTTGTCACACATCATAACTTTTTAAAACAAATGTTGTTAGATTCATATGTTATTCTGTTCTTCCACTGAGCAGTTTCAAATGTCCTACATCATATATTAAGGATTTCTGCCATCCAGATATTCCTATAAAACTAATTTATGCAATTTGTGCCCTCAAAACTTGCCCTGGGATAAAGTGTTTTGATATTACTTAGCTAGTGGATTAAAAAAATCTCTAATGTCTCTGATCTTTATATTCATAATGAGAATCCCTAACACCATTAATATTTTATGAAGAATTTAGAATGTTGAACCATATAGAACACAAAACAATCATTATAGGAAGTTTATGTAAATTTATGCTTCTTTATCGGTGCCAGTAATTAACATGTGAAAACACTTGGATTTTCTATTAGCCATTTTCCTGGTTAGAATTTTCTAAATTGTTCATTCCTAGGTAAAGGTAAAGGTAAAGGTTCCCCCGCACATGTGTGCTAGTCGTTTCCGACTCATCTCCGTTTCAAAGCCGAAGAGCCAGTGCTTGTCTGAGGACGTCTCCATGGTCATGTGGCTGGCATGACTAGACGCCAAAGGCGCATGGAACGCTGTTACCTTCCCACCATAGTGGTCCCTATTTTTCTACTTGCATTTTTACGTGCTTTCGAACTGCTAGGTTGGCAGAAGCTGGGACAAGTAACAGGCGCTCACTCTGTTACGTGGCACTCAGGATTTGACCTGCCAAACTGCTGACCTTCTGATCGACAAGCTCAGCATCCTAACCCACTGAGCCACTGCATCCCTTGTTCATTCCTACACCATTATAAAAAAAGGTAAAGGTAAAGGTTCCCTTGCACATGCGTGTTAGTCATTTCCAACTCTAGGGGCCGGTGCTCATCTCTGTTTCAAAGCCGAAGAGCCAGTGCTTGTCCAAGGACGTCTCCATGGTCATGTGGTCGGCATGACTAGACGCCAAAGGCGCACGGAACGCTGTTACCTTCCCACCGTAGTGGTCCCTATTTTTCTACTTGCATTTTTATGTGCTTTCGAACTGCTAGGTTGGCAGAAGCTGGGACGAGTAACAGGCGCTCACTCTGTTACGTGGCACTCAGGATTCGACCCGCCAAACTGCCGACCTTCTGATCGACAAGCTCAGTGTCCTAACCCACTGAGCCACTGTATCCCTACACCATTATAGGGACTAACAAATACAGGCCAGAACTAATTCCTTGAAATCTCAGTTCTGTATAATAATCAAGGTTCAACATTGGGGCTAAAAATTGGGTACAATACTGATTTGTTACTGATGTTTATATACCAAAGTATGCATGTTGTGCTATTTTTCTAAATAAGCTGTGGGAAATTTCAGAATGTCATTGGTTGGCTTGCAGTCAGGTTTTTTTTGGGGGGGGCATCTTTGTGATATAAGGCATGTTTGTGATATAAGATTGATTTACCTGGACAGAAAAATTAAGCACAGGGACTTTGACTGTTAGCAGACTAACAAATTTTGATTGCTTGACAGATTTATATGGAGCCTATAGTGAATTAACTTTAATTGAAAGAGCAAATATATCTATCAGCATCTCTTTCAGTACTAACTAATATCTCTCAAAACGTAATCATCATCATCTAGGCCAGGGATGTCTGACCTTTGCACTTTAAGACTTGTGGACTTCAACTCTCAGAATTCCTTAGTCAGGATAAATAACACAAAAACAGGAAAATGAACAGTTTTTCTGCAACTGTTCCTATTTAGAATCAGTCTCCAGAAAGCTTCAACCCAGATATCCCCTTAATGTGAACTACTTTACATTTTCCACAATGAACCTGAAGAAATAAAAAGTGAAAGATTGGGAAGAGGAAGAGACTTTTTTCATTTCTGCCACAATTATGTGTTACTGAAGTCATATCTTTCTGCAGACAAAGGGCTTCAGAAATGAAGAAGATGAATTTGCAACCATAGCCTGTGATTTTGAATCTCAGGAAAGGCAGGGATTTCTCTAAAGTTTCAGAGTCCTGGTGTGTTTATGTTTCAAGGAGTGCATTTTTACAACAAAGGTATAGCATTCTTGACCTTTTACCCTTAACTCCAGGCCTTCCGTATATATTAAAAGTCTAGATCAGTAACAGATGTTTCTTTCTTTCCCACAATCCATTCTCGCAGCCACTGATGCTCTTCATCTCCTGACATTTATACGGTATTTCTCTTACTGAGCAAGCATGAGAATTTAAAATATATATTTGTTGCATTTTTTTCCAATTTTATCTATGAAGCTGCCACTGCTAACTCCAAAAATGCCCACAAGTCAACAATGATTTTTCCATGTACATGTCCTCCTTGTTATCTACAGTAGATGCTGTAGATAAAAGAAAAAAAGCTTTATACTTACAAGGCTATTCCCAATATTTACTTTTCTTTCTACAGAGTCTGTCCTTGCAATATGACTTTTCCCCTTTTATAGCAAAACCTCTGATAAATAAGCAGCAGAATTGCAGAGATTTAATCCATTGTTTTTGAAATAGCAGTGGTTAATTGGGAACATAAAGCAGTCCAGAACAATTAACTCCCTAAAGAAGCAGGATCTGGCCATGATCATACATGCTTGTGTTGTATTACATGTTTATGTCAGATTGCCTTTGGAAAGTTTAGAAGCTCTGGAATGTAGCAGAAAGGATCTTAACTGGAGCGTGGAGAATGAGTATGTCTATTGTTCTCTTGAATTCCTCAATTGAGTTCAATGTTGTGGTTTTTGCTTTCATAGTCCAAAATAGTTCAAGACTAGATTTCTGGCAGGACCATCTCTTATCTACCAATCCACTCAAGTCAATGAAGAAGACAATGTATCACATCACACCATTACTGAGATATATTTTTGACTGGAACACCAGACAAAATCTTTTCCAGCATATCATTTAAATTATGGTCAGATGCCCACATTAAACAACACCTTTAAGAACATGGATAAGAGGCCCTCTCCCTTAGGAATTTTATCTCCAGTCTGAAACACTTTAATTTTGCAAGTTGATGAGACTCTTTAGTTTTATAGTTGTCTGCAGTCCACCTTTACGGATATTGTTGAATACTTTTTTTGCAGGTAGCCTGTTTTAATTGTTCTTCTGATCATCCGGCCTAAACAGAGAAGGATTTTTTATAACTAATTCCTCCATTATTTTCTTTTAATGGACTGCTGAGCAATCTATGAAGGGGATTAGCCCAGAAGGAAGTGTGCCCTGAATATGAAGAAAGTATATTGTCCATTTATGTTCCCTTTTGCACGTTACCCTGAAAATATAAAAAGAGGAAGAGTAATTTGTTTCTTTTTATCTTTTGGTACTTCATGGCAACATGTGAAACCTTGCTGGACTCACTGAACTAGTGATACTTCTCTCAACTTCCAGGACTAGTTTGAAGTTCATTGAGTTCTTTATTGTGCACTTCGGTGTATAAAAAGGTTTCAAAGCAGCTTTTAGTCCAATCATAGTTATCATTGCCATCCTCAATATTATCTACACACAATTTAAAATTGGGGCAAGCGGTGGCTCAGTGGGTTAGGACGCTGAGCTTGTCGATCGGAAGGTCGGCAGTTTGGTGGGTCGAATCCCGAGTGCCGCGTAACAGAGTGAGCGCCTGTTGCTCGTCCCAGCTTCTGCCAACCTAGCAGTTCGAAAGCACGTAAAAATGCAAGTAGAAAAATAGGGACCACTCCGGTGGGAAGGTAACAGTGTTCCGTGCTCCTTTGGCGTCTAGTCATGCCGGCCACATGACCATGGAGATGTCCTCGGACAAGCGCTGACTCTTCGGCTTTGAAACGGAGATGAGCACCGGCCCCTAGAGTCAGAAACGACTAGCACGCATGTGCGGGGGAACCTTTACCTTTTAAGTTGTGGCATCCGAGAATTGCACTTTTTTGTTTACTAATTTTTTGTGTTATTAAATTTGTTTTAGAAGTAGGGAAAGCAGGGTTTGGCAAAATTAGGAATCACTGCTGAAACTGAGGAAAAACTTTCAGTCTCTGTCCCCATTTTAATTTCTGAAATTAGGGAATTCTGGTTAGCAAATAGAACTACATTAAGCTTATTTTTCTTCTCTCTTTAAAAGGAAAAAAAATCAACTTGATACAGTTTTCTGCTGAACATTATAGCTTATTAAATTCATGGCCCTGCTGTAGTTCAGTGGGCTGCTTACTCCATGATTTTGAAATGGGGATTCTGGAACTGCAAAAAAGGTTGTAGGGGATTGCACGTATCCTTTCTTATGCCTGAGCTAAAAAGTAAATTGAAAGAAAAAGAAGAGGGGAAAAAATCTTAGTTTTGTACAAATTAATGACAGATCAAATTATTTATTTACTTTGATTCATAAGCCATCTTTATATTTGGAAGGAACATTGAAACAGGTCTATGCTGAAGTGCGCCTCTGGCTGTGTGTATTGGAAGGAACAAGCAAGGTGAGTTCCACATAACTGTCTCTGGCTACATATTGTGTGTCTATGGGTGTGTATTGCAGTGAGCAATGGAAAGAATTTTTTTTTCTTTATGGGTCTGTACAAATTGCTGCCAATGATATGGTCACCGGTTATGATCTGCCCCCTTGCAAAACCGAAAGCAGCATCCCTTTGAGCGTGCCAGAGTTTAAGAAGGGTGAGGTTAGATTAGGATCCCTGATGGGATTGCAACCACACATCTGTTAGCATTTCAGCCCAGCACCAGCCACAAAATATTGCTCAGAGAATGGAAGCCAGAAAAGGCATGACGAATTCCTCATGAGGTCTTGGGGGAATTCTTTTACTTTTATAGGAGTGGAAGCAGACAGATATTTTGCTGGAATCCTGGGAACAGCTATTTCTGAGCGAGTGGTCTGGTAGAAAAACGTTACTAATGCTACTCCCAAAAGGCCAAATTCAGTTCCTACCTTCCCTAACCTCCACCCCATGTACTTGCTTTTCTGAGCAAGCTTTGCTTCATTTTTAACTTCATGCACAAGTTCTCACAGTGATTATGAGTGAATTTATCATAGGGACGACTCGAAAACCAGATGAATCATCCCTTTCCCAGGGGTTTGAATGATTCTTACTTCATGTCCAATTGCATGATTGGTGGACCGTACCATATTGCAAATCCCCCTTCCCTGAACCAGTGTGGAAAACCTATAGAGTTGTAGGCTCCAAATCAGGTCTAAGTAAGCCAGGTTTAAGAACATTGGTCCATTCACTCTCCTTATAACAAATAATTTCTCACTGAAGGTTGGAAATAGATAGATAGATAGATAGATAGATAGATAGATAGATAGATAGATAGATAGATAGATAGATAGATAGATAGATAACCTTTATTGTCATTTTTTTACTATGGGCACAATGGCACACATTAAAAATGAAATTTAGTTGCTTGCTCTCAAAGTGTACACATACATAACACACATTTAAACTTAGTGTTGTGTACTGGGTTTGTTGCGCAGGAATGAAGACGAGGCGAGTGAGTTCAGCAAAGATCATGGTTTATTGCTTGCAGGATCTGAACTAAAAAACAGGGCTGCAGATGCAGCAATTTATACCCTGGCCTCTAGGTGGCGGCCAATAGGTTTGAAGCAACCCATTGCTGCCCTAGAGACAACCAATAGCGGTGCTGAAGACGGGTTGTCTGAGGAACTGGGAGCCGTTAGCCAGCTTCCCTGCTCAAACAGCCTTCCAGCATTT
This sequence comes from Vipera berus, assembly GCF_964194415.1. Lineage (NCBI taxonomy): Eukaryota > Metazoa > Chordata > Lepidosauria > Squamata > Viperidae > Vipera > Vipera berus. The sequence continues at coordinate 60,304,956 of NC_138203.1, forward strand.
ACCACGTGGTGTTCCCTTAACAAAGCAAGCCTAATACATTACACTTAGTATGTACAACATATGTATAAGCTTACACCCTTACATATAAGTAACAGAGGCAAGGGGGAAGCAGACTGCAACTGGAAAAAAATTAATTTGGAGGTTGTTTTCTGTATCTTGTATATTTTCTCGTAAAATCTGAGGTGCTGTTTTTGCTTCTTTCCGATGTGTTCCTGTGCACACAGTGGCGTAGCATGGGTTGTCAGCACCCGGGGCAATTTGCGCCCCCTAACCCGGTGACATCATGGCACCGCCGAAAAGACGCGCCCCGCAGCGGCGTAGACTTTCCAAGAAGAGTCGCGCGCATGCGGGATGCTTCCGGGTCCCTCTCGAGGGCGGCTGGGCGGGGCTCCGACCTGCAAGAGCCGCTGCATTCAAGCTCGCACGTGAGCGCCGCTAAATAAAGCCACGCATGCGCACGAAGCTAGGCCAGCCGGCCGGCGGGTCCGTCTTCGCTCGGCCAAGCCTGCCGGGGCGCCTGCGGGGCACTTGCGGTTGGCCTGAGCCTGGGCGGAGAGTTGGGCGCTTCTATTTATTTTATTCAGTTTATGTGGCCGCCCATCTCACCTGCCGGACTCGTTTCGCTTTGCAAGAAAGAGCAGCTCGAGAGCGGAGCCAAGCCGACTCTGTGCAGCCCTTGGGGCTCCCTGAGCAGCTCAGTGCGAGCGCGCCCCCCCCAGATGTTGCGCCCGGTGCGGCCCGCCCCCCCTGCACCCCCCACGCTACGCTACTGTGTGCACATGATTTCTTATAAGAATAACTGGCCCACTTTGTGTTTCACAGCAGTGCATGCTCAAATGTGTATAGCCTAGGCACCAACAAATGAACAAACTTGAACTTTTAAAGAATTTTTAAATTTCCCAAGCTTTTTATTTATTTTATTTTGGGATATTATGTAAGTATGCTAAAATCTCATAAGGTATGAGATGCCAGAAATATTCCATTCCATTGTGCAACCTCATCATTTCAGCATTTTGTACAAGAACTTGGAAGAACTAGAGTGAGTTCACCACCTATTCATTCAAGAATACCTACATCTCTTGGAGTTCTAATCACTTTCAATTATTTCCTTTATTACTTACAGTTTAATGTTGGTGAATTGCAGGAATCATTCTATGGGTTGATATATGTTCTACACATGCACACACACACACACACACACACACACACATTTTATTATAACTTTCAAGAAAAATCTAGATCAATTGATGTATTTGTAAGCAGCAAGACTTATTTTCAAAGAAAAATTGACCCTCATTATATCACTAGTTAAAATGCCTGCAGTTCAGACTTTACAGCATCCTGGTGATCACAAAACAGAAATAACAATTGTTATATGATTAGTTGACTGTAGGAAAACTTTCTTTTTGGAAAAAAAATCCCTTTCTTACAAAATTAAAAAACCAAGTAATTTTTCTGTTCCTTGTGGCAGTCCCACCCACCCCCTACACAGACACACTTATTTCAAAGTACTGAGCATTTTATATTATTTGCTAAAACATGCTAGTAATTTTGTATATTCTTATATTTTTCTACAGAAGCCTATGAGCACTGGTGCCTATGACTGTAAAAAGGCACCTTATCTGAGCTACCTGATGAGAAATGCAATCTGCAGAGAGATTTTCCCACAAGATGTAGCCATTATTGCAGACTGAAGGATGGCAAAATGCAGGTATTCTTGTGCAAGAAATAACTTTCCTGCAGAGAAATTGTACTCTAACCTAAACCCAATGAACTCTATTCTGGAAAAGCTGGATATGTGTTCCAGTATAATTACTCTCAAACGTACCATGCATATAATTACTGTTGTGGCAATATGTGCAATGGGCCAACATATTTCATGACTTTTTTTTTCAAATATACCCAGAAAACACCATAATCATAAGTTGACAGTTGCAAAGCATCTGTTGCCTGAGAAACATGGGCTTGGTTTGGGAAAACTAGGTGTCCCTGCCAAAACCTACAGGAATGTTGCCAGTTTCTGCTTGTCTGAACATTTCAGTTAACTGAAGGCCTGATCATAAACCCATATAAATCCAATGTTATATGGGAAAGTCATTTGACTTTTTACTATTTTTAGAAAGATGCACAACCGAATTTGCAAAGAAGTACACCGTGCAGAACTATCTGACCATCCAACGTTGGAAGTGAGAATCAGATCTGGAAGGGGCATCTGAACAGGCATATTACATGACATTGGGAGGAATCCAATTTGTGAAGGAGCAAGATATAGAATCTGATTTTGTTGAGTTCCTTGCTCTTCATCCTTAATATTAACTAGTTTTTGCATAATTGGGTCACAGAGCTACTAATTTTGTATTAGTCAACTATGTTTCACATATCCACCTATTATCTCTCAGGAAGATCATTTCTCTGAGATGAACAAAACGGTGTTATATCACTGAAGATGCTTGATTATATATAATATGTAAATATCTCTAGCTATAAGAAATAAATTGATAAGTTTATTATCATATGTTAGTATTGAATTGAATCGAATTGAATCAGAATCTGATTCTGCAAGGTAGACAAAGCTAATCTGGAAAACTCCATTCCACAGTAGTTCAAGGGACACATAAAGACTAGATGTTTCTTCCTTGGTTCATCCTAAACTGATCGTGTATTGTGCATGGCCGCATGATCATTCAGGAAGGGAAAATGCCTCTTTGCAAAGAGCCTGGCACCTCAGTGCTAGGCTTTTTAAATTTTTGACAAAACTGGAAGAGATCCCTTGGCCACGTTGTACATTTTAAGAAATAAGTGCAGGCCCTGACTGCTACAATCTGGTCTGGCAGATACCTCTGCAGGTTTTTTCCCCTCCTTCCAATCCTTATAAAAATATGCTGGAATAGAAATCTTTTCCAAAAGCTGACAGAGACTTGACTCCAGAGCATCTCAAGAAAATCTCAAATGGACAGTGAAAATTAAGATACTCTCTGCGGATGGGAAGAGAAGGGAAGGGAAGAGAACGGAAAGTTATGTTGCCTAATAAGAAGAATAGAAAAGAGATGATGGGAGAGAGTGTGGGGGGAAGGAAAAAATCCTAACTGAGGAAGCTTCTCAATTTTTGCAGCACCACTGGATAAAGTTCTTTGGTTGTTCTAACATGGGTTCTTGTTAATTTGTTATGTTTTGCATGAATGTATCCAGTCCCATATAAGGGATGAACCCCACATTTAGAAGGAATAAATATTTAGGTTCTGTTACTTGCTCAGCAGATAATATCTCCTTCAGCTTGGGCTCACTTCCTGATAATTTAATTGACATACCTATGTAATTTTCTTGCTAACAGCATAGAAGTGGTTTGCTGTTGCCTCCTTCTGGAATTTTTTGAACCACCTAATCTAGCCTACAATTCTGGGAAAATATGGTACGGTTTTGTATCCAAATACTAACCTAATTTGATCAGCTAGGTCCTATCACCTGGTTGGACACAAATGGCACAGCCTTGCACATTTTTAATTAATTCTTGTTCTTTTTAGGACTTATGTATAAAAAAAACCATCAGCAAAGAACATCTTCTGATTATGGTCCTTTAAAATAAATGGGCTTTCGTTCCTTCTAAGTGAGTTTGAGAATTTACAAGTAGATTCTAATCTTTGGGTGGGGAACTATAACTACAAATTACCCTTTTTATAGCTGATACTTTGAGGAGGATTGTAAATGGAATATACCTGTTCAGTTATTTCCATTGCATATCTTGACTTATGTTATCCCAACTGGATTGAAGTAGTTGCCTTTGGGCTGAGACTCTTTTTTAAAATTAAAAAAAAGACAGGGGCATCTGGAAATTGAACCTCAAAAATGAATTTCCTTTCAACAAAGTTTTTTTAAAAATAAATAACCCATTTGTATATGCACAGAGTCTACTTGACAAATCTACAGGATGTGTGTGTATATGCGTACACATGCATATACATATATGTATACACATATGTATGTATAAATATAGTAAGTAAGCAAGCAAGTAAGTAAATTGTGGGTGAATGTCAAACTTTAGGTCTGTTTGATCTGCCAGAATAAAATCCAGAAGCACTATTTTAGGATTTGGATGGACAACAATACATTCAGACTTGATCCACAATCATGGTAGATCTCTGAGCTATAGAGTGCCAACTAAGCAATTATGGAAATACATCAAGTGTTGTGTCTTTCGTGTTGTTTTCATCTAATGCCAATGAGATTCTCCCTGAAACTGCCTCTAACATTTTTTTCTAAAGGGGAAAAATAGTGCAAAGTTATGAGGATGGCCTTTATGAAATCCCACAGGATCAAATAGTCTAATACAAGAGGTAAACAGTCATATATTACATGTAGTGAGATGTACACAATTTCATTACTTGGAGATTAGCACCATAATGGATAATAAAATGAATATCTGCAACTATGTCTATTTGCTTTGACTTTAAAATACAGTAGTGACTCTACCCTTCCATATTCACTGTGGTCCTCCTGGCTACAGCCTCATCATTACAGTTTCTCAGTGAAAAGGGAATGAGATGTACTAACAAGAGACAGAAATTGGGAGTTATACAGTAGTGGAGAGTTTCAAGTGGAAGAAGGGATTACAGCAGCCTAGAAGGGATCAAACTCAGCTGAAATCCTCCAAAACTGTAGATATTGAGATTATCATTAAAAAAAGGCAGAGGAGAGTAGGACTACCCTATCTCCCTTATTATGCAAATCCTGCCTGTTCACTTGGCTCTGAAATGCCGAGGCACTAATATGATTTTTAACATGCTTCCAAAAGCATAGATTTTCTAGCATTATTATCCATGCAACATTATGCCAAAAGTCAATCTGCAATGTGTCAGCTATTCAGGGATTTATGCTCTGTGATCTAAGAGGAAATACTTTGCATTTTGCCAGCTATTAAAATTACCAAAGAAGTCTCTTGTAAGCCTGATTGTTAGTACTGGTTCATAAGGAGTATTGCTTCTTACAAAACCCAATGTATTAATTATTGATAGAATCACAGAATATAACATTTGGAAGAGAATGTTTGGTAAATTATCTATTGCTGTACCCTGTCCACTGTAGTAATATCCTATTACAGGACCCTAGAATAGCCAAATCTTCCATCCTATGAGGATTTTTTTTTTGCTGACTCTTAAGGGAAACAAGATTTGGATTCCTCTTTCAGAAAATGATTCCATAGAGTAGGTTTTAATGCTATTGATTTATATAGGCTTTATTCATGATGCATAGTATATGATAGAGAGATAAATGTATTCTAAGAGAAGACATTTCATTAGCAAATACATCTTTACCTTGCTGCTTCTGAAACATTTTCTTAATTCTGCTATCAAAGCAATGGGAATGTTTATAAGTCAATTAGACAAAACTCTTTTTCTTGATAATGTGCTGGAGCAACAAATTATCATAATGCATTGCCTTAAAGTAAATATATTAAAGAAGAAAAAAAACATGCTTTCCCAACCATCCCCATAATCACCAGGTGACTAACACCCTGCTGTTCACAACAATGGAAATTCAACTCATTTGGGAGGCACCAGATTGAAGAAGTCTGACCTAGGCTACAGACTCTTTGAAAGTATCCATTAGACTCATCATCATGCATTTCTTACTTTATTCTTATTGAACAGTCCCTCTGCATCAGTGTTATTTGCCCTCAGAACTGTGGTGTTTGTGAGGATAAAATTAGGACAGACTCCCATATTGTATATGCAAAATGGAAACTACAGACCTAGTTGGACTAGTCATCTAGTCCAACCCCGTGCTCAGGCAGGAAACCCTATACCATTTTTTTTAAAATTCCATTTATATCCCGCCCTTCTCCGAAGACTCAGGGCGGCTTACAAGCTTAGCAGTAGCCTTCATTCTATGTATATGCCTGCTTATTAGGGCTTTCACACACACACCCCCAAGCGGCATTATTACAAAGTCAGCTTAATTGCCCCCAACAATCTGGGTCCTCTTATTCTTATTCATAATAATAATAATAATAATAATAATAATAATAATAATAATAATAATAATAATAATAATAATAATAATAATAATAATAATAATAAGAAGAAGAAGAAGAAGAAGAAGAAGAAGAAGAAGAAGAAGAAGAAGAAGAAGAAGAAGAAGAAGAAGAAGAAGTTGGAAGGGACCTTGGAGGTCATCTAGTCCAACCCCCTGCTCAGGCAGAAAACCCTATACCATTTCAGACAAATGGCTGTCCAATCTCTTCTTAAGAACTTCCAGTGTTGGAGCATTCACAGCTTCTGGAGGCAGGTTGTTCCACTGGTTAATTGTTCTAACCAGTGCTCTTTTTTTGTCATAGAACGCACCCAAACGGCATTTCAACAGCTTTTTTTGAAGGGAAGAACCGGCTCCTTCTAAGCCAGGGGTGTCAAACTGCTGGCCCGCGGGCCGGAGCATCATGGAGAAACCACGCCCATCCCATCTTCAGCAATGGGAAAAAGTTCCGATATGTCACATGACGTCATGTGACGTCGCGAGTTTGACATTAATCTTAATCTTAATAATTTAATTTGTATACCGCCCTTCTCCCGAAGGACTCAGGGCGGTGAACAGGGCAATACATAATAAAAAACAAGATACAAAAATTAAAAAGTGATTAAACAACTATGCCCGTAGTAATTAATACATATTAAAAGTTAAAACTAATTATAAAAAACCCAACCCCATCCCGTCAGACCAGGCCAGCTTGTTCAAAAAAGAAGGTTTTGAGATCGCGCCGGAAGGAGCGAAGGTCGGGGGCCATCCGGAGCTCGACCGGTAAGCGGTTCCATAGGTCTGGCACACCCACAGAGAACGCTCTCCCCCTGGGGGCCACCAATCGGCATTCTTTGATTGGAGGCACCCATGCCTGTTCTAAGCCACCAGTGCAAGTAAAGCTCTGGCTTGGTGAAAGGGGGAAAACAGAGGCATCGAAGGTTGACCCGGAAACACTTCCACAGCCCTGAGAGCAGACCCTCTTCTCTGCCTTGGTTCACAGGGCTCCTGTTAGGAATTAAAGTCCTAACCTGGTTTGGCTGAAATACATATAATATGGTTGTGTACCTTTAAGAAGAGAAATGGCCTAAGGGTGTGACTAATTCTATTCAGCATAAATGAATTTCACATGTTAGACTTATGCTGGCTCTCTCTAGTGTTTTTTCTCTGACTGACTTGTTACTGTGTGTATTGATATTTGACTTAACTGGTAAGGATTTTTGACTTTGACTTTGTTTACTCCTGAACTGTTATTCAACGGTGATTCTTCGTTACTGACCTTGGATTGAAAACTGGACTATATGTAATTGTGTTTTTTTGTTTTGTGTTATATTGTCTGAGTAAAAATATTATTATGATACAACTCAAGTTAGTTTGCCTTTTACTGTTTGCTTCTTAAAGGTCCCAGTACACTTTCCTTTGTGCATTGCAAGCCTTGTATAAGGCATTCTGCACATTCTAATTTTGTTTCTTATTAACAGCTCCCCCACCACCTGTCCTCACCCCCATGTTGGCCACCAGGGAACAGGACTGGCTCCTGGATCGAATCTCTTTGAGGAACCAGGCATGCTCCCAAAGCAGCAGGCTCACAGCCGCCTTGGTTGTTGTGGCTCTGAAGGAAACCTCTGTGTCATCAGAGGCAGAGGAGGACGAAGTGGCAGAAGACATCCCGGCTCCGAACAAGTGCCCTCTCAAAAGCTGTGGAAATGGCGTCCATCAGGTGATGCTGCTCACATTATCTGTGCCTCGGAAGCTCCCTAAAGTGGTCCCCCCTCCATAAAAAGCTTTCGATTGGAGCTGGAGCTGCGCGTGAGTTCCAGAACTTTTTTTTTTTCAAAAAAGCACTGGTTCTAACTGTCAGGAAATTTCTCCTTAGTCCTAGGTTGCTTCTCTCTTTGGTTAGTTTCCATCCATTGCTTCTTGTGTTGCCTTTAGGTGCTTTGGAGAGTAGCTTGACTCCCTCTTCTTTGTGGTAACCCCTGAGATATTGGAACACTCCTATCATATCCCTCTGTTAATGCAGCCTAGCAGTGTGTTGGATTTTTTGGCAGCTGCAGCACACTGCTGATATCATGTCCACTAGGACTCTGAGATCCCTCTCACAGTTATTGAGTAAGGTACCCCCTATACCAGTGATGGCTAACCTTTTGGAGACCGAGTGACCAAACTGCAACCCAAAACCCACTTATGTATTATTGGGTGCTGAGTGGGTGTGGCCCATTGGGTGGGTTTGGCCCATTGGGTGGGTGTGGCTGTGGTGATAACGGCAGATTGGGTGGGACTAAAAAGTTCAATCAATCAATTCCAACTTTGTGATCTTTTTTTTCCGCGAGAAGTTGAAATTGATTGATTGATTGAACCTTTTTTTTTTTGCACATGGAGCCGGAGGCCTAAAGTGAAAAGGTTTTATAAAAGCCAGCTGAAGGCCTAGGACTGGGGCGACTGTGTGCATGCCCATAGAGAGGGCTCTGTGTGCCACCTGTGGCACACGTGCCATAGGTTCGCCACCACGGACCTATACTATACCCAGTGCTTTTTTTGTAAAAGAAAAAGGTGCCGGAACTCACACGTCATACAACCCGCCTTGTTTATCCTACAAGGTTCCATCTAAAAAAGGTGCGGGAACTCCGTTCTGAGCGTTCTATGAGAAAAAAAGCCCTGACTATACCTGTACATTTGGTTTTTCTTGCCTAAATGTAGAACCTTACTTTTTTCACCATTGTATTTCATTTTGTTAAATAGCGCCCAATGTTTAAATCTGTCAAGATCCTTCTGTATCTTAAGCCTATCTTCTGGAGTATTGGCTATTCCTGCCAGCTTGGTGTCATCTGCAAATTTGATGAGTTCCCCATCTATCCCCTCATCCAAATCATTGATGAAAATGTTGAAGAGCACTGGGACAAGAACAGAGCCCTGGGGCATCCCAGTACACATTTCCCTCCATGTAGAAGCAGTTCCATTGAGGACCACACACTGTTATTATTATTTACTTTTGTTGCAAGCCTTAGTTCATTTTGAGCCTTAGCTTTCCTCACTTCATCTTTGCAGGCTCGGGCTATTTGCTGATATTCTGCCTTAGTTAAGTGCCCCTCTTTCCACTTTTTATACTTGTCCTTCAACTTATCTGAGAGTTCTTTATGCAGCCATGCTGGTTTCTTTTGAGAGATGTTATTTTTCTTCTTCGTTGGTATTGTGTTAGATTGGGCTTTTATAATCTCACTTTTCAAAATTTCCCAAGCTTCTTGTTTTCCCCTTGGGGATTCTCATCCATGGAATCCTTCCCAAGTTCTCTCTAAGTTTATTGAAATTAGCTCTCTTAAAGTCCAATACTCTAGGTTGACTGTGTTCTATTGCTTGTGCTTGCATAATGTTGAATTCCAAATCTTCTTCATTAATAAATTAACAGGCAGTCCTGAGAGTTACAATCCCAAAGACACATTGCAACAGGAAGTAGAAAGTAAAAAGAAAGCTGAGAAAATTAGGCTGGTAAGTAATTCTTATGACAATCATAGGAACTGGAATGGAAACAATTCAGAAAAAAATGGAGAGCAATGGATCTAGTGTCTTAGAAATGGCTGTTTTCCCCATCTCTGCCCTTAGAATAGATGAAGTGAATGTTTCTGTTGCTGATATAAAATTAGCATCAGGGATAAAGCTTCTAAATGACTTCCAAAGTTTTGTTAATATACTCAGTTACTGTTAAACTGAAACTGAATTTGGCAATCCCAACCTGTTCACTATTTTGCAATCTTTTTGCAATATAATTTGTGATATCTTTTTCTAAACAAAATCAATTGATATATATATAATCCATATAACATTCTCGGTCAATCTAATCAGAACTCAGACTAAGAATTCGTGTATATGTTCATGCATGAAGATATATGTATGTCTACTCAAAGGTAAGCATTTTGGTGTTTTCTAGATATTTTGAATTACTGTACAGCTTCTATAGGACCAGCAAATATCCTCAACAGTCATTAGAATCCAAAATTACAAATCAAAAAACCTTGCATGTGATTTTTAATCAAACTGGCATGAGAAATGAGTTCAGAATCAAAGCTTCCATTAAATCAATTGAGTAAATCCAGGCCTCACTGTGACAGCAACCCAGATTAAATGACTCAAGACAAGTTTTAACTTTTAAGCAGTTCCAAAATTCCTTCATGATTATTTGTACTGTACATAATGTACAACATGCTTCCTGAATGGAATATTAGATCCATGGATAACAGTGAAGTTTTGCTATTAGAGCTGATAAAGCAGTTTTCGATCAATGGTCCTCTTCTGCTTCTATCCAGTTGTAATGATTTCTACAAGAGAGCTCTTCTTTCAGATTATAATTAGCCCTTCTTAAATGCATTGTTTCATTAATGTGTTTGCTTGTATTACTTGCAATTGAATGGGGCCAGGAGAATCTACTAACAAAGTCAGGATTAGGATCTACTGTGTGGGAAAGGAGCCAGCCTTAATAGAAGACCTGGAGGACCCTGAGGACCATGAACATTTGATACCCATCTCTGATGATGAAGATTTATTTAAATGTATTGGCTGGCCATCATCATCATCCATCCTAGTTTTTTTCCCTACAGATATTTCCCTGGGCAAAATGGACTTCAGGGCAGGTAGAACTTCCATCAGTAGCTCTCATCTTTGTAGAAAGAGACTATGCAAAGCTTGTAGGAAATATTGTATTCTTGGACACATATAATGAAAGGATCATGAACACCCACATCCACAGGTAGGATAAAGAACCCCAAAGCATCATTTAGTGCAAATGGTTCAATTTCAGCAAAGCTATGCAAATCAAGGTCAGGTTGTATCTACTGGGAGATAGACATGTGAGACAAATTGATCTGAGCGTTATCATGGAAGAAAACAAGGTGTAATGAATGCAATCAGGAAAAAAATGTACTTCATAATGAGGACAGTTTATAACAAACCTTAGTCATTGGGAAATACAAGTTACTTTTACAAATCCTAATATTCCTAGCATTCAAAGCACACAAAAAAGAGAAATTAAATACTCTGTCATTAACAAGGAACAGGTGCCATCCAAACTGCATCAAATATATAAATAATTACATTTCTATTACTACAATAAATAGCTTCATTTAAGTTTCATTCACAGCTTGGATAGGGATTTTTTTTAAAAAAATATCTTTGTATTATCTGATTGCAGTTGAATAATAAACTGGAACTGACTGGTAGTTGAAAGGAATGCTGAGCACAAAACAGACTCACTAACATTGGCTTTCTCTATCCAAACACTTTTTTCTACAGCCACATGCCAGAAATTCATATGTGTCAGTCTGTGGTTTCTTTTAAGACCACGGGTTTTTTTTAACAGTTCTTCTTTCCTCTCTCACTTCTGGAAGAAAATGGAAAGAAAAATAGGTATCCCAGTTGCAGATAGAATTCTTTCCATTCTGGGGTGCTATCCAGGGAAGAAGGGACTTTGGTTTCCCCAAATTGCTTCTAACATATACATCCTCCCTTTTTGTGTCTCCCAACTTGACTGTGTAACATGGCACTTTCTAACACTAATCCAGATAACCTTTAACTGGTCCCCTTTCCCATAATCTATCTCAGGGGTGTCAAACTCAATTTCATTGAGGGCCGCATCAGCATTGCGGTTGCCCTCAGGGGGCCAGATGGGTGTGGCCTGGGTGGGTGTGGCCTACTGGGTGGGCATGGCTAAAGTGCGTATGGCCTACTGGGTGGGCATGGTAGGAGGAGGGTCTCTGGGCCAGGGCCAAGGCAGGGGGGGCCGTTCCCTCACTGTTTCCAGGATGGCTTCGCGGGCCGCATGAAACCACTTCACGGACCGGATCTGGCCCCCGGGCCTTGTGTTTGACATGTCTGATCTATCTGCTTAGTCTAGTTTAGCAGTTTTCAAACTTGACAACTTTGAGATGTGCGGATTTCAACTCTTAAGAATTTCTTAGGCAGAAGTCCACACATCTCAAAGTTACCAGCTTTAAAAAATACTGGTCTAGACTTAGGTTTGCAATAGATAATGCAGACAGTACAATAAATTGCCTCACAAAAGAATAGTTCTAGATTATTTAAGTATGTCGAGCCGTATAATATAGAAGAAATAAATTTTCCATGAACAGAGCAACATGGTGCTCTCTGAGCTTGGTTGTTCCTTGCAGAGGTTTACCCAAACTAAGCAACATTATCAGTGTTGGTAGGGAGTGGTTTAGCTCTTGTTTTATATTCTAGGGGCTTGCCCATGAGAATTAACCCCGGCCCTTACCAGCACTGATGATGTCACCTAGTTTGACTTAATGAAACGTGTATAAGAAAACAACCAAACTCAAGAGAGCACCAAGGACTCTTCAATATAATCTTCCAGGACCAATTTACTTAAACAAAGTATATATTGAATAACTGGCCACTGAAAATATTAATGGGCTGATTGAAAAGGATTGAATTAGTAATGGATAATGGGAGAATGCACAACATTTTAACTCAGATTTTACTCCTGTCTTCTCTCAGAAGATAAAATAAAACCATGATTGTGCCTGTAGTGGAAAGAGACAGCTACAGCTTAGGATAGACAAGGAGAAGATCATAAAAGAACTCTAACTTAATTTGAACAAATTCGAGTTTCCAGGGGCAGATGAAATACATCCTAGGATAGTGAAGAAGTAATAAAGATAACTAGCTAGCTAGATAGATAGATAGCTAACTAGATAGATAGATAGATAGATAGATAGATAGATAGATAGATAGATAGATAGATAGATAGATAGATAGATACAGTGCTTTTTTTGTAAAAGAAAAAGGTGCTGGAACTCACACATGTCATTCAACCCGCCTTGCCTACCCTACAAGGTTCCATCCAAAAAAGGTGCCGGAACTCCGTTCTGAGCGTTGTATGAGAAAAAAAGCCCTGCATAGATAGATAGATAGAAAGAAAGAAAGAAAGAAAGAAAGAAAAAGAAAGAAAGAAAGAAAGAAAGAAAGAAAGAAAGAAAGAAAGAAAGAAAGAAAGAAAGAAAGAAAGAAAAAGAAAAAGAATAATTGTAATATCTGGTAATTCCTAGGATATTAGTGAAGCCCTAGAAGACCAAAGAGCAAATGGGAACAGAGAAGATGGGGAAAATTACCCTAGGTAAAGATGCTATGATGCTGAGTATGATCCTGGACAAAAGAAGTTGAATGTTGTTCATTGGAAATATTCAAATAAATCCTGGATAGCCATTTGCCCAAAATATTTGAAGAGACAAGGGGACTTGATTAGGTGCACTCTGAAGTTCCTTCCAACTCAGTGATTCTAAGAAAAATGCCACAACTTTTTATCTTTTGTGGACCATTTGAGTAAAAAGGCACTATATGAACATGGGAGCATGGCCATTCAACAAACTTATGTGTAGTCATGTATATTCAAACAGTTCATGTCAGAGTTATCAAGCATTGAAACCAAACCTTCTTTGCAGAAATATTTCACTTGATTTTGCTGTACCTACCAATATGGTTTGAATTGTGTAGCTGCTTTTTCTGTCCTAGAGCCCTGATTAGAGACTTCTATTTCCTTGAGTTATATGATTAGAGCAATGTAGATTAAACACATGATGCAGAATATTGTTCCCAGGCTATCTCATAAATACCATTGAGCATGACTGAGCTTTGATTATAGTTAGAGTATCACTTGCTGATTTAACTGGTTGGGTTGAACGATTATGGTTTGGGGTGGGGGTAGAAAAAGAAGCTGCCTTGTGTTAAATGAAGAGCACAATTTCTCACCCAGAACACACTCCAGCGTCAGTTGTATGGCCTATAGATAATTGCTCCTTTGTCCATAATGAACATAGTGAACATGGGGGATAGGGAGAGTTTGTCATATTTTTTTTCTCTTCTTTGTTGTCTTGGAGTAAAAAAAACAAACAGATCTGGTGCTCAGAAATGGCAAAGGAAGACAACATTAGATCAAGCTCTTTCGGCTCCAGTTTGGAAGAAAAATGCGAAATGAATAAGTTGTCTCAAGAAATACATTCTTGTAATCAAAGGCTGCTGAATGAAACAGCATGCTGTTCATACCTCAGGAATCCTGATGCAACACTGCTCTAATTCTATAGAGCACAACTATTCTTTCTCACAATGAGCAAAGAAATGTTTGTAGACACTCTATGGGGCCCCTCTGTATAGGAACCATATGATGAAAAAACATACAAAAGTGGGCTGAAAATGGAAACATCTGAATTATTTGGAAGAAAAGAAGGAGAGGGGAATATAATGGATAGATAATGCAGATTTGTTTAAACTGTTTAGGGTTTTTTTTTAAATGGATATAAAACAAATATGACCCACAGCTTTTTTTTTTTCAAAACTAGCGATCTAGAAGTTTACATAAACAGATCATTTGCAGAATATTTTTTTTGTGGCATTCAAACGGCAATTGTTATAAATGAGGAATCTATTGTTTGGGTGGAGCTTTTCTTCATTGTCTTCATCCTAAGAACAGAAAAGGCTGTTGCACTATGTTAACTCTTTTTGTCTGTCTCCTCCGACTTGTTTTAAAGCACAGGTCTCCAACCTTTTTGGTTGGGCGGCCCAGAAAGGGAGGGAGGCACTGCTATGTGTGCGCATGCAAATGGGCCACATGGGTGCATGCGCAAAAATGACACCTGCAAATGGACTGTGTGCAAGCACATGCGCACACGCAAACAGCCACACATGAGCGCATGCACATGTGCAAACAGGGCTATGCAGGTGCAAATGCTGCAAATGGGATAGTGCTAGCGCTGGTGGAACACTATGGGCTGCACTAGTGATGGTGGGGCTCTTGGGGATGGGGCAGCACTAGGGCCAGCAGGATGCTCGGAGCAGCGCTAGTGCTGGCACCACCTCGCCTCAAGCATCCCACCAGCACTAGTGCCGCTCCGAGCATCCTGCTGTCACTAGTGTCACCCCACCCTAACCAATCCTCTTTTTTTCAAATTTCCAATATCAAAAGAGGAAAAACAAAATGCTATTTTAATTTTAAATCATATCTTCCATTATAAAAATCTAGTTATATCTAAGACTCATCCATTCTTTTAATCATTCAAACAGATATTAAACAGATAGTGCCCCCTCTGAAAGATCAAATCAGTTTTTTAAGTCTAACTCTCACTTTTTTTCTTTGCCAAGTAGCTTTCCAGGCCGAGGCAATTAAATTGCCCAAAAATTTTCTTTCTATTTTTGTGCAAGCTGCATGGCATAAGAAAGGCAATTTAGGTAGAATATTTTTTGTGGGGGAACTCTGCCCATCTGCACTCCCTAGACATTTCCCCTGCCTGCTCTATTTTCCATTTTCTAGAATCTTCTTCCTTGTCCTCAGGTGTGTTTTGGAGAAGGAAGTAAGGGATCTTTAGTAATTTCATTGCTATAGGTAAATCTTGCAGTATTTTATTTGTATACGGCAGTCCATATTTCCCTTTTCCTATCTCCTCCATCTCTAGATCCATTTCTTTTGCTTCACCCTCTGATTTCTGGTTTATTTGTTCATACTTTGTAGCCATTGTGAGCTTTCCCGTTGTGGCTTCAATTTAGAGATTTCGTCCTTTATATCATCTAGGTTATTTTTAGTCTCTTTATGGATTCTTTTTATGTCCTCTTTTAGTGTAACAATTGTTTGATGAATTTGCTGTAACATAGAAAGTATTTCCTTCTGAAAGGTATTTGTTTTTTCTTGAGACATCATTCCTAGAAATCTTCTGGTATCATCAGTCTCAGTAAGAGTGGAACAAGATTTTCTCTAGTTTTCTGGTCTTTATATATAGCCTTTATAATCCAGTCCTAATAGCAATATTTTATAGTAGGCCTTTGTCTTAAGTATCCTGAAAATTATCAGTCAGGCAAGGTTGTAGTCCACAATGTTCCAAGTGTTCAAAATGTTCTACCTCCCTCCAGCTACATGTATTCAAAAGTCCATTTTTCTTTCTCTCCCACTAGCTCTTGAGATTAAAAGTCCAAGCTCAGTAGATATTTATAGTCCAAGAAGGTCAGGATGTTAAATATGCCAAAATATTTTCCTTTATTGCCAGCTGTACCAAGCAGCCAAGGAGCTAATTATGGTGTTGTACTTAAATCCACCACTAGATGTCATTCAAAGTCCATTTTCCACTCTTAAAACAAAGGGTTGATTTCTTATTTTTCTTATATTTCACCTCAATATTTTTCCCCAAGAGAAAATCTTAACAATTATTTCAGTTCTCATATTTATCAAAACTGTAGTTTTGTATTACTTTCACTTCAGTATTATGTATTTCTGTCCAACATAACAAATTTAAAACACCATGTCCGTTCACATCCAGAGGTTTTAGGCTTCTTGGAGCCTTTCCCAGGAAATTCAGTTGTAAAATAGTAAAGAAAGGATCAATATTCTCACCTAGTCCAAACATGCTGTTTATGACATGCTAATTAAAGCTTTTGTTCTTTGGTTGTCAGCAGCTAATGGCCGGCCGCAGAGATGTAGCCAGTCTTTCCCCTGCTGGTTTAGGGGGCTTTCCTTGGATCTAACAGAGAGACCACCATCTCTCCAAGATCAACAAGGCACCCCTCCTTCTTCATCGCCTCTTCCTGGCAACTTAAGGTCCTTCTCAGGGCCCCCAGCAGGGCGAAATTGGGCGTGGCAGAACCTTGCCTTCCTGCATCTGTCTCGCCATGACACAAAACCAGAAGTCCCTCACTTTCCCTTCTTTAGCCAGAAAACCTTTTCTTTCTCATGTGCAGCTATGATGCTTTGATTAAGACTCAAAGCTCTGCTCCCAATCTGCAAAGACATCTCAATTCTTTGGCTTGATGTTTAATTTTTTTTAAGAACCTATCATGTCATGACTAATCACTAATGGCATCGTTTTATATGTTGGGAGTTTCCGAGCAGCTTTAATTTGCTATGGAGAAGAAGAAGAAAAAATCACCCAGTACATTTCATGGCTGAATGGAGGTATATAAAAGAAAACTCCAGGGAAAACGGCAAAGAGCTATTTTTTTTCTCACTACAGAAAGTGAAACCAGAAATAATGAGTGTAATTGCAGATACTTAGCTTTCATGTAATATAAGGAAAATTTTCCTGTTGGTAAAATTTGTGCATCAAGAGGAAAGTTTAATGTTGAATATTATGGATTCTCCATCTCTGGTGGGGTTTTAGGAAGAGGCTGGACAGTTACCTTTCATAGACAGCTTAACTGGTTTTCCTCAAATTGTTGGAAATATGGGCAAATATATACAAAACTGTACCTATAAGAGTACTGAGAACCACACTGACAAAATAGGTACCGGTAATAGGAATTGGACAGAGCTGAGACATAAGTGAAACCTACAATGTTGACATGGACCTAGAATTAAATCCAATTTTCCCTGGAAAAAAGCTGGTTACGTTCAGTGCTCCCCACAGTACTACATTACATTCATATGGATACTTTACACGGAGGTAGTCCTTGCCTTACAGCCATTTGTTTAGCGACCGTTCAAAGTTACAACGGCACTAAAAAAAGCGACTTATAAAAAAAGTTTTTCACACTTAAAATCGTTGCAGCATCCCTGTAGTCACGTGATCAAAATATGGGCATTTGACATTTGGCAGTTGGCTCATATTTATGACACTTACAGTGTCCCGGTGTCATGTGATCCCCTTTTTCGACCTTCTAGACAAGCAAAGTCAATGGGGAAACCAGATTCACTTAACAGCTGTATTACTAACTTAACAACTGCAGTAATTCACAACTCTGGCAAGAAAGGTGGTATAATGGGGCAAAACTCACTTAGCATCTGTCTTGCTTAGCAATGGAAATTTTTGGCTCAATTGCGGTCATAGGTTGAGAGCTACCTATACACATATTTTTTTCTTTGATGTATACTAATAGGACAGACCTCCCCCCAACCCCCCCTTAAACAAAAATGCTGGTAGCCTGATTTATCCAATCAAGCTAAACACTTTGAATTTGTGACACTGATTTCTATACTTAAAATTTCACACTGAGATTCTCACTTATGGGTACAGAGTATCCGTAAGTGCATAAATAAAATATACTTCATCTAGTTGTTGCCAGATGATATCAACATGGCTAATGCCTAAACTAAATTTTAGGGAGCATGATGTAGCTTCTTTTCTTTTAAGGAAGTATGGCTTAAATTCGTGGCAGCTTGAAGTTCAAGCATGTAAGAAAGTTCAGTTCAAGAAATCTAGATGCTCCATGCAGGCCATAGCTACACAGCTGTTTATTTATGAAAACTCATTGTTGAGCTGTCTTTTTTATGGCAATGCAAAATCCAGTATAAATATTGTCATCTTCTGGAAAATGCCTGTAAATTATCCCAGTATGTTTAGACAAATCTGAGACTACAGTTTCATTACACACTCATTAAAATGTCACCATGTCCAGTTCAAGCCCCTCACCCTGATGAGCTGAATGTTTGAAATGTCAGCATGAATAATGTTTTCTTGGTGTCAGGCTTTCTATCTTGGTATTCAGGGAAACAGAAAGATCTGTTTGGTCAGTTTAATGTGCATAAGAAATAATAAATTGAAGAAATTCATGTTTCCAACTGGGAGAATGTAGACTATCCCTTTGTTTATTTTAAAAAAAAAGAATTCACAAAGCACTTTTAAGTCAAAAATCATGACTTAGGATAGCAGGTAGTGATATGATTTGCTCCCCTCTCCTCCGTTTTTTGTAAGCTCACATTGTTCTTTAATTTTTCCTCATTGTGCTGCTGGTTACTATTGTTGATTATTAACATGTATTATTATTATTTATAATAATTAATAATGATCCATTATTATTACTTATTATTAATAATATATTATTAACATGCATAACTATGCTAAGTATAGTCTGCATGAGAGTTTCACTTGTGGAAATATGGTTGTCAGAACCCATTCCTATTTCATTTCTATCTATCCCCTCTGACCCAAAATCAAATCTCACCTTTCCCTGGATTCTGCCATACTCCCAAAGGGGAGGGGGGATGTGCCCGTGGGTTTATTGCCTCTGCTTCCTCTATCCGCTACAATGTAACCTTTTGCTTTCGTTTATTGCCTCTGTGTCCTCTATCCGCTACAATGCAACAATTTGCTTCCTGTGTTATCTCTCTCTCTGAACTTTATCTCCCTAAACTGTCAGCTAGAACAAGGGAGGAAATAAGGAATGTAACCTCAGTGCCTGGTTTATTCCTACGCTCTCAGAGGAAGGTGTGAAGAAGCCGCCAACCATCACTGCATGAACTGGAGATGGGCCGATGTTATCTTCCCTTTTCCCACGATGGACCTAACACCTGGGGATTGGTTGTCCCATACCTGCCGGGCGGACTATGGGGTGGGGTCTTCCTTGGGGATACTTTAATCTATCGTTCTGCACGGGAAATCTCAGATCCTGTCTATTATGCCTGCTATCAACTACTCTTAATAAAAGTTCCTATTGGAAGAAATCGCTTCCAAGAGTTCTGCTTTCTTAAGATGTGGGATTGAAGTGGGTCCTGACATTGGTACAGTGTGAAATGGGAATGCCAGATTAAGAATTTTTTGTCTGGATGCTAATTACAATAATAACACTAACAACCAACCACCACAACCACAAGTGAGCAGGTCCCTTTTGTGTCAGTCAGTCAACTCATATGCCTCCTCACTCACAAAGGCAAATCACATATCAGGATTAAAAACCGCAACATATTATTAATAATCAACAACAGAAACCAGCAGCACAACGCGAAAGAATTACTGAACAATTTGAGCTTAAAAAGACGGAGGAGAGGGGAGCAAAGTCACATCACAATCTGATATCCTAAGCCATGATTTTTTACTTAAAGGGCTTGGTGAATTCATCCTCAGAGCCCCACTGAATAACCTTAGCATCTGGATAAATGGATTGCTATTATACAGAAGCAATTGGAAATATACACCGAGATGTTTTTCTCTCTCTCTGGTTGGATTCTGTTTGGCACAAAGGAGAAAGTTCATTCATTCTTGAGAATTCTTGGGGAGGGGGGAAGAGATGAAAAGAAAATGGTATTTCTTTGTACTAAGCTCCTCCTTCTGTCATTTTATGATACCCAATAGAAATATATTTAGATATTTTCCTTTGTGAAATATAAGATTTGGATGGCTGAGACTTTTTTTTGGTCTCATACCAAGAAAGTCCCCAGCTGAGGACAGGAAATCCAAATTGCTTTTCAAATTATACCACCAGGAAAAACAACGACCTTTTCTTATCTTGAGAAGAGTTAATAGCAAACAGATGCATTGCCTATATTAAGCTATTTCTCTTGTATATTTATCCAATATTTACTCATTTATTAGCCTGATGCTTTCAGTGTGCATCATTCAGTGTTCTGTCACTCATTAGAACTAGCTTTTGAAGAAGCCAGTAATTTCCTCCTTCTAATCAATGGGTATCTCTATTCCTACTTACTTTGATTTATCTTCATTTGCTAACATAGTTAAATTAAGGATTCCAGGCATTGGGGTGCTGCGATAATAGTGATCTCTGACTCAAATCTTTAATTCTGGAATATATTTTGCTTTGTGTAGTTTTTTGTTAGCATTACATTTTAGTCTGTACATTGCATTGCATTCCCTTCCAAAGGGTGTTTGGAAATGTCTAACTGAACTCTTTAAAGCAGCTGAGTTTGACGATCAAAAGAGGAAGTTGTTTTTTTATGTTTATTCAATTTCCTTGAATGTTCCTGACTTAAACATCAGGATGGCTGGCTGGATGATTCTGTTTTGATCCATGGATGTAGAAATAAAACTTCACAAACATAATAAACAGTTGACAAGCAGAAACATAAAAAACTGTATATCATCTGGAGTCCCATTTGTTTCTTGATAAGGGTGGCCTCAGAAACAAATTTCACCACCACATAAGTAAGGTCTCAATTTAAATGAGACCCAAGGAGAAACATATGAAACACGTCTGATTGACTGGTTAGTTACTTAAAAGAGGTTTATTCACAGTCACACAATCTAGGAAAATGAATATTGTAGGGCAGGGGTCTTTAAACTTGGCCCTTTTATGACTTGTGCCTGGCTGAGGAATTCTGGGAGTTGAAGTCCACAAGTCATAAAAGGGCCAAGTTTGAAGACCCCTGCTCTTGGGAAATTAACAGAAGTGAGTTTGAACTTGTCGCTTCTGAGGAAGTGGACAGAGTCCTTAAGACTGACCACCATTTTATTAGATCTATGTCCTCTTGGTTGGTGAAGACTGCTTGGGAAGTGACATGTGTTGGGAACCACACAGCAACATTTACGTCCTTGAGGATGGGGCTGGTTACATCTGTCTTGAAAGTGACAGTGATATGGCTTATTTTCAAGTAACAATTTCTGGACTCAATCGTCATGGACAGTTTTCATGCAGTCTCTAACTTTCACTTTTTAGGGAAGATTGTACTTTGGCTTTAAAGGGCCCTGAAGGAAACAGATTATCTAGTAACCCTTTTGGTCTAAGTCCACCCAGGTGGCATCTCGCCTTCACAAGCTTCACTCTTTGCCAGTTAATTTCTGGGATAAATTCAAGATACTTGTTACCACCTATAAAGTCATTCATGGTTGATAGAAGTAAAGGAAAGGTCTTCAGAATTTTAATATTGAAAGAGAAATTTAAATTTGAATTTGTTGCAGTGGAAATTTACTGAGTGGAGAAGATGGGAAACAGGAAAGGATAGCATAAAGGAAGGATGTAAGAGAAATACTGTATGTAGGCAAAAATTATTTGGATCTTCCGAATGGGAAAAGGATCTGTAAAAGAAGATAACTAGCAAAACAGGAAAGAACCTGTTTTTCTAAGAAGTCATAAAAAGGGGGGACAGAACTCAGGCAACTGAGCATGTGCAATTAGTTGATTAATATTAACTGACACACCTTGCATAAATTATGTCTTAATTTTAATGTACATGTGATGTATGATTTAGTATGTAGCAGGAAATATGTAGGAAGCGGTCGAAAAGAGTGTAACCTCATAGTACCTCAGCCAATGGGGAAAGAGGAGGGATGTGCGGCTGGTACAGACCTGTATAAAGGGAATATTTTGGGTTGAAACTTTGGAGAGAACGAAGCTTTGATAGCTTCTCTCCCCGCTTATTGCAATAAACGAAACAAAAGGCCTTCACTGTGTCTTGGCTGGTTATTGGTCAGGTGAGCTTGCCTCTGGTCACGAAGGAAAGTAGCCAGGAGCACATAACATGGTTATCTTAGGGAACATATATCTTCAATAATATCTGCCTATCCTGTGTAATCAAAGTTGGCATGTTCCTGGTTCATTTCTTAAACAACATTATCTGATGGGACAGGAAATAGGGTATCTCTGTGGCTCTGCCAGATCTCTGGAATAGCATCTTCCCAGCAATCCATATAACTTCATTTAGAAGAAGATTAAATATGGCTTTTTTCTTAAGTTTGACTTAGGATGGGTGGGTGTCTTATAGATTATGTATTTTAGGCTCATTTTTTTCTCTTTTGAATATGCATTGTTCTTTCCCTTTTGTTACATAGTTTCTGTACTGTATAGTTGGATGTTGCCCAGAGTCATCATGGAGTTGGGTGGTCTTATATATTTAATATAAATATAACTAAAATTAATGAAATCTTTGTCAGAGAGTTTTTCCTGGATATTTGGGGTCATAAGTGATATCACTATTACAATTGTTGTAGAATAATGGGAGCTAACATTCAATTCACCTCTATGGATGCACTATCTGGACTCAAAAAACTTAAAATATATGGGCTTTAACTTCCAGGATCCTGAGAAATATTCATACGATGTAGAGAATTCTAGATTTGAAGTCTGTAATTTGGAGGATGTCCTAAATTGGAAGCCTGCTCAAATTAATAGTGGAAAGTCTCCTATTTAGATTTCGTATTTTGTCCTAATCAAAAATTACTTCAGGAGCCACAGACTCTAATTACTTTCTTACAGACACGCATTGTTTATCCGCAGGTTTCAATGTGCAGGTGAATTGTGATGATAAACTTACATGGGGCTTGAGCTATAACTGACAGGTGCAATATTGGGATTTTGGTGGAAATAAAATGACAGCCATGCCATTTCTGATCATTTGAGATTGACTGATATTTCTGGCATAAATAGACGCCCTACGCACAGTTACTCATGCGCTTGTGACCTCCCGTTTGGACTACTGTAACGCTCTCTACATGGGGCTGCCCTTGAAGACCACTCGGAGGCTTCAACTGGTGCAGAATAATGGGGGTTTCCCGATACTCCCATGTAACACCTCTACTCCGCGAGGGGCATTGGCTTCCGGTTGCCCTCCGGGTGAAATTCAAGGTGCTGGTTATCACCTATAAAGCCCTACATGGCCTGGGTCCGGGGTATTTGAGGGAACACCTGCTGCCGGCATCAAATGCCCTTCGCCCAGTGCGCTCCCACAGGGAGGGTCTGCTCAGGGTCCCGCCAGTAAGAGATTGCCAGCGGGTGACACCCAGGGATAGGGCCTTCTCAGTGGGGGCGCCTGCCCTCTGGAACCAGCTGCCAGTGGAGCTGAGGACTGCCCCCGACCTCCGATCATTCCGCCGGGGCCTGAAGACCTGGCTCTTTGAGCTCTCGGGCCCAGGCTGAGGAGAAATTTATTTTAATTGGGGTTTTTAATTGTACAGGGTTGGTTTAATCTTTTTTAAATTGGTTTTTTAACTTTTGTATGTTTGATTTTTAACTCCCTGTAAACCGCCCTGAGTCCTCAGGGAAAGGGCGGTATATAAATGCAATAAATAATAATAATAATAATAATAATAATAATAATAATAATAATAATAATAATAATAATAATAATAATAATAATAATTAACAAATGAAATTTCAATAAGAAGCATTAAACATGGAAGGCTTTTCACATTGCTTTGCATGGAAAGCAAGACTTACTGCTCAGTACTGGTCTGTGGGAATATTCCATTTCCTCTGCTGGCTGCTTCTTTCTTGTTTTATCTCATGTCATATGACTTTAGATTATTGTGAATAAAGTTTGTAAAAAGAAAAAAACAAAAGAAACTGAAAGGAAAAAAAACATACAATAGAGTTTTAAAACAGCCAAATTCAAGTTAAAGGTTATTGTGCTTTCTATGCATCATTGCAAAATGGACTTTTAAGAATTAAATACATTAGTAGGAGGAGTAGGAGGAGTCTGCATTATATGTGATAAAAGGAAACTTGGGACAATGTCAGTTTGTGGGACTTTAACAAGTACATCTTCTCCCTTTACCTTAAGAACCAGATGTCTTTGGGTGTTATGTGATGGGCCTTGGATCTCAAAACATCTGGAAGAAATCAGATTGGCTAAGGCGGATTTACACTAATGACAACACTAATGGGAACTTTAAGTTGCACTTCAAATGGAAATTATTCCCAAGTTGTTTGTTGGCACTCTTTCTAAGTTTTAGTCATTCTTCTTATTCAAGCACATCATGGATGTTTATTTTGTAACTTTCATTCTTCAATGTCTGGCTATGAAAGGCATATTATTTAATTATTATCATACATGTCTAGGCTTTTGTAAACTTAAATATAATTTATCATCTGTCAATGACCTAGATGTTTATGGCAATAAGATATAAATCTCAGCCTAAACCATTTTTATACCAATTATTCTTTCAGCAAAGAATATTATCATTAAACCAAGCTAAACATCACTGGTCATTTCATTTTTACATAAATCCAGGTGTGAAGAGATCCAGATATTATTAATCCTTAATGGGCACTACAACCTATGTATTTTGTATGCAAGTATATTTTAGATGTGACTACAAAAATCACAAGCTGCAAACGCCATTCCTTCAAAATGACATTAATTGCCAGATTCTTTGTAAAAGGTCATCTAATTAAATCCAAGCACTTCTGCAACTCGGTGAGTAAATTAATTCAGTGTCTCTCAGCCATGGCAAATTTAAGATGTGTGGGCTGCCTGCTGGGGAATTCTGGGAATTGAAGTCCACACTGAACTAGAGAGATGAGGGAGAAGATAACAAAGGAGAATCAAGGAAAGCACAATAAGTATAAAGGCAATAAGCAAGAGACAACAAATGAACAACAAGAATGGTCTTCGATATCCTTCTCTACTGCTCATTTATCTATAGGCATGAAATGTTTTAATAACAGATTTATCCAAGTAAATATATAAAAAAGTCATGCTAATAATCTGATTGTTTACATAATTATCACAAGTTGTACTCCCAAAGATGCTTTTTTCACAAGGCAACTGGACCTTTTTGTTTGTTTGTTTGTTTTGCTTGAAGAGGTTTCACTTCTTATCCTAGATTCTTCTTCAGTTCTTGGATGAGAAGTGAAACATCTTCAAGCAAAAAGCGAAGCCCAGCTCCCTTTTGAAAAAAAGTACCTTCATGACCTGGATGACTGAGAAGCTCTATAGACATAAGTTGTACTCAAAAATCACTTTTTTCTTCAAAATTGGTTTTTGTTAGTTCAGTAAAACAAGTTGTGTATAACCATAAAATATTGTTCTTTTGACACGAGCATTTAGTTCTTTGGATGATTTATCTGGCTCTTCCTCTAAGACAGGGCTGTCCAGCCTTGGCAACTTTAAGCCCTGTAGAATTCAACTCATCCTGGCTGTGGAATTCTGGGAGTTGAAGTCTCTAGATCTTAAAGTTGCCAAGATTGGACACCCCTCCTAAGACATTCAGTTATGTTGTTTTATTTCCCCCAATGGTTCTGTGCAGGAGATTAATTACCCAGAAAGCTTTGTTGATGGTTAGACTTTCCTGATACCAGGGTAACATTCTGCCTATTAAGTTTGCAAAACTGCTTTTGTCAATAGTGGTTATGCTAATTTTGTATTTGGAAATGTTTTGTCAGCTACTTCTGCATTTGTGATTTTTATTTGCAGAATGGTCCCTAGCAATGACCAGATATTAGAATGAAGCATTCTCTATTTTTTATCCCACTTTTGGTGTGAAAATAGATTATAAACTATCAAATGGCATCATAATACTGGAATTGGGCAATGGGAAACAAATCATTTTGAACTTTTGTTTACCTTTGATTTATACATCCAGTCATGCTCAGAGTTTCTAAGTGCAGCATTATCTCACATGATTTATTTTTAAAACTTAGTTCAATAGAAAGGAATGACTTCACCCTTAGAACAGATAAGTAGAGCTGAAGTACCAGTTTATGCCACAAACACTCCTGCATCCAGTTTTTAATTATATCATCAGGCGTGCACCCAAAGAAAGAGATTGTACATAATAAACAAGGTTGTGTCAGATTATACCTCTGTTATCCATACACAATATTGATAAAATGAAGGGGATTTAGTTTAATCAGTTCAATTTTGGGTTAATAATCAAAAAAGTGCTTCTTGATGCAATATAGAAATCACCTGCTGTCATTCCAGAATATGCATGATCTACATGCATTTTGTGCCATAATATCTGGGCATCCAGTAGTTGAGCTGTGATTTCGCAGCATTATTTCAAATAATAACAGCTATTCCTAAGGAAGTCATACACAGTTTTTGCAGGAAAAATCTGGGAATGACAGACAGTTCGGGACTGTATGTGAACACCCAAAATTAAGTTGATTGTTACTGAACAGGAGGAGATATGAATATTGGCACACTGAACACAATCAAGATTGTGATATTACTTCAGTTATGATTACATTCCCTATATTGATTGGTTGGTTAGTTGCATAAATTACTATGATGAAATTGATTCACAAGCCAGAAAGACATAAAATGAACATTTTATTTCATTATTCTGACTGCATGAGAATTTGGAATCTCATTAATCAGACAGCATTGCATTCACATTATCTCAAGCTTTTCTTAATTTTATTTTATTTTTTATTTTATTTTAATCCCATTTATATCTCGCCCTTCTCCGAAGACTCAGGGCGGCTTACAATTTAAGCACAAACCAATGTGCTTAGCAATAGCCTTCATTCTATGTATATGCCTGCTTATTAGGGCTTTTGGGCCCCCCCAAGCAGCATTATTACAAAGTCAGCTTATTGCCCCCAACAATCTGGGTCCTCATTTTACCTATTTCGGAAGGATGGAAGGCTGAGTCAACCTTGAGCCTGGTGGGATGCGAACCTGCACTAATTGCAGGCAGCTGGTGTTACTTAAGGAGGCATTAGTCCACTGCTCCACCAAGGCTCAAGTCAGTTTTATCATTTTATAATAAGTACAGGTCAAAGGGAAGAGCTTTTGTTTGGTAAATACAGTAGAAATGCAATTTTTTTCTCAATCTCAAATAGCTTTAGGCTGCTTCAGGTGAGATGATAAAGTGGCAAGAAATGATAAGAAATAAAGGGGGGGAGACAAATTGTAGTGCAGCTGCATCATTCATTATTGCCCTCTGGTGATCGTATCTCAGAATGTCTATGGCAGTGTTTCTCAACATTGGCAACTTTAAGAGTTGGCAAGGTTGAGAAAAGCTGCCATAGCCAGCTGGGGAATTCTGGGAATTGAAGTCCACACATCTTAAAATTGCCATGGTTGAAGAACACTGGTCTAGGGCATGAAGGACACTTGGGAATTTTCTGGCTGCCTGCTGGTTTGACTATTCATCAGAGGATATTAGGAGTTAAGTGAATGTTGTCCGGTCACAGTCATTATTGTGACAGGGGCAATATATGATAAATTGGGTAGTTTAGAACAGAGCTTCTAAATTTGGACTCCATTACATCTTGCATCGGGTAACTGTTGTCACATTTTTAATTTTGAGTATATCCTGGTTGAGAAAGAGACATTTGGTGGCCCAAAGAACTCATTGGATAATACTAATGGATCATCTGAAACTCTTGCCAAGTGTTTGCAATGGATATGTGCATGAAAATGTCAGGATGTTGACAACGACTACGCAGGTGAAGCTTCCCTCTTTTTACAGGTATTATGTAAAAAAAGCATGGGGATCCGAATTAATCATAAGATTTTGGCTTTTGTTTTTTTTATCTTATCTCTCCTGAATGCCCCAAAGATGGGAGCAATGATCAGTAGAAGGAAAATCCAGGCATGATGAAACACAGTGAATAGTGTTAAACGTCAAGGGTCTTTTCTACTTTGGAGGGGACAGAATTATACTTGCCAGCATTATACAAATGTGTGAAAATTATAATAATAAACACATGCTTGCTGAATAGTCACCCATTTAAGTTAACAATGGTTTGTTTTGCAAAATTTGGAACAATTTCCTAAATAATCCGACACTCTTTAAAATGCCAGACCACATTTATTTTGAACAAAGTTCTATTGCTTCTGGGAACAAATTGCTTGAAGTTGTAATTTGAAAATTTGAAAAGTATAGGTAACTGCTGCAGTGGAAAAGTAAGGTTAATTATTATATCTTGAAGCTTGAGATATACATAGAACCAGGCCATATCATTTACACAACTTCCACCAATCTGCTACTCTCCTGATTTGTTGAGATGACAACAACCAGAATTCCCAAAGAGCATCTGGGGGATCATGGGGAGGACAGTAGGTTAGGGACTGTAGTGATTTAAGACAGAAACATGGACTTTGGGACTTTCATTTGCCATTTTGAGATTCATGACTATTTCAAGGCCCCTTTTCAAAGCTACTTTTATTTTTCAGCATCTTCAGTGAAGAACAGTCTTCCTTTTTTCTTTAATAAAGTTTCATGTGTCTATTAGATTGTATATGATTCTTTCTGTTCATGGGTTTAAAGAATTATGCATATTCAGGGCACATCCATTTCTGAGGAAAAAACAAATGTGTTAGCTTCCATGTTCGACATAGTCAGGTTGTCAGGGCGACAAAAGATGTACTGCTCATGGGAAACCTCCTCAGGGAAAGACCTCCAGGCAGTTGTAAATGCCAGAAAATATATTTTATTATAAACATGGCCGCTTCATACAACTAACAAAGCAAGCTAGATTTTTTAAAAGGAGAAAGCAAAACTATAGAGGGATGTCCGGGGTGGAGATATCTGCATCTTCCACACAACAGAAGCCCCATTTTAAAAAAACAAAAAAACAAAACAAAACACAATATGTGTTTTGCACTGCTTTTTTTTACTGCATGTAAAAAAAAAGCAGTGCAACTACAAGCTTGTGGTTGTACATGAGTGAAGTTTCTGAATGTGCGCTCAACACAATATCTGGCAATTTTTTTAAAAAACAACACATATTTCAAATATTAAAAAAAGAAAAACTGGTTTTTTTTCCTTGCACTGATTGTAGAAGGAATAGACCAAACTGGTAATAATACCTATCTTTCAGAACGATAAAACAAAATTTTCAGGAAAGAATTTGGGATTATATTAATATTAATCACCAAAAAAGGCATTATATTTTGAAACATTCTACTGCTTAGAGGTATTTTTCTGGTTTTTTTGCAGATGTCCAAATTTAAGAATGACATTGCCCTCATGTGGATGACTAGTAAAATGAAACTCTGGGAAATTGTTTATTCTCATCCAGCCAACTTCTATCCAATCTTGTAGGCATCTGAAGTTTAAATCAAAGCTTTCTGGTGCCTGCAACTCCGGATGTGCTTAGCCTTGCCCTTTTCAGAGATCAATGCTCTGAATGGCTTACAGTAATTAGGAAGAATAAATAGCAGTAACTTTGTATGGTTTTGGGAACAAATGATGTCCTGATGGAAAAGATATTGCATTGATGACAGAAAAGCAAAAAAACAAATCAAATGCAAAAGGATACAGGAATTAATTGGCAGGGGGAGTAATTGGCAGTTTCCTTATTATACTTTTAAAGCTTCCATATTTTCCTTCCTTCATATGAGAATGATTTTCTTGAATTTAATGAGAAGTCTGGCATGAATCTCAGAAATCTCATAAACAGAGAAGCTGAATATTTGGATTGTGAATAATGTAACTGACTACAGGAACTGGAAAATTGTTGGGTCTGAAGGTTCTATAAGATGGGGACAATTTCTCTTCAGGCATGTGCATTAGACTGCCCTTGCAAGGATGCCTTGTTTATTGTTAGTCTCTTATTCAATTCACTTGAGGATGGAACCTTTTAATAAAGCTTAGGATCACAATCTGTCACCCTGGTCCAATGTGGGTTAGTAAAGAGATATTTGTTGACTTCCCAATCTAAGGTTGAGGGTAAAAAATTCATTCTTTCTTTCTTTCTTTCTTTCTTTCTTTCTTTCTTTCTTTCTTTCTTTCTTTCTTTCTTTCTTTCTTTCTTTCTTTCTTTCTTTCTTTCTTCTTTCTTTCTCTCTCTCTTTCTTTCTTTCTTTCTTTTTCTTTCTTTCTTTCTTTCTTTCTTTCTTTCTTTCTTTCTTTCTTTCTTTCTTTCTTTCTTTCTCCTTCTCCTTTCCTCTTTGTGTTTCTTTTCTTCTACTCTGTTTCCCTTGATTGGAAGACTGAGGTTTGGTACTTCAACCTGCTTCCTAAAGGAAGAAGGAGTACTCTATTCTTTCTTACCTTTCTCACTGACCTCCAAGTCTGGGGTGAGGGGAAAAAAGGCAGACAGTTCCTAGGTGCCAGTAATAATAATAATAATAATAATAATAATAATAATAATAATAATAATAATAATAATAATAATAATAATAATAATAATAATAATAATAATAATAATAATAATAATAATGTTGGAAGGGACCTTGGAGGTCATCTAGTCCAACCTCCTGCTCAGGCAGGAAACCTTATACCATTTCAGGCAAATGGCTGTCCAGTCTCTGCTTAAAAACCTCCAGTGTTGGAGCATTCACCACCTCTGGAGGCAGGTTGTTCCACTGGTTAATTGTTCTAACTGTCAGGAAGTTTCTCCTTAGTTCTAGGTTGCTTCTCTCCTTGACTAGTTTCCATCCATTGCTTCTTGTCCTGCTTTCAGGTGCTTTGGAGAATAGCTTGACTCCATCTTCTTTGTGGTAGCCCCTGAGATATTGGAACACTGCTATCATGTCACCCCTCACTCTTCTCTTCCTTAAACTACACATACCCAATTCCAGCAACTGTTCCCTATATGTTTTGGCCTCCAGCCCCCTAATCATCTTTGTTGCTCTTCTCTGTACCCTTTCTAGAGTCTCAACATCTTTTTTACATTGTGGTGACCAAAACTTAATTTTTGATAGCACTCCCTTTTCTTTACCACAGGGACAGAAACTTAGAAATGTAGGCTTTTTATCGCAGACTGTAACTTCTTCAAGAAACATCCTTTTGACCTTCAGCATCTGTTTCCTATTATTTTAATGGGGTTGGCTCTAGTCACACATGCTAAATATAAATCCTAGTGCAGGGGTAGGCAACCTTGGCTCTTTTATGACTCATGGACTTCAACTCCCAGAATTCCTGAGTCAGCTGACTCAGGAATTCTGGGAGTTGAAGTCCATGAGTCATAAAAGAGCCAAGGTTGCCTACCCCTGTCCTAGTGAATGAACAGGATAATTCCTAGCAGGATTATCTCAGTTTTTTCCCCCTAGATATTAATTGCATTGCTAGCTTCTTTATTTATGGCTAAAGTTTGCTATGGATTATTAGTGAAGTAATACTATTATATGAGTTTTTACATTGATGCTCCTGTTGTCCAAAGTCTTAATTCATGCCTTTCAGAATATATTTCTTGGCTTTTAACTTTCCAGCTATTTATTCTGACTTCAACTTACCCCTGGCACTTGACCTTCAATTCCATAAATGAAAGATGTTCACTGAAGCCCAGGTGTTCAGTATATCTGACATTTAAGGCCAACACATAGCTTTAATGGAGGGTACTTTTGAGTACTGTGCTGGATACCTCTAAAAACTCTGATCAGAAATTACTAAATGGAGGAAGGGATTTTTTTGAAAAAGAACCAGACTATATTACAGCAGTTTGGTTTTTGCCATTTTCTCAAATGAAAACCAGAGAAAACCAAGCTTTCATCCTGAAGTGGATGAGCTTTTTACGCTGTTGATTTGGGGAGAATGATACTGTAGATCTAGGGATTTAGTCAGATTGAATAAGCCCTAGTGCTGCCTTAGTGTGATCTAGGATGAACCAGATTATTTCCAGAAGAAGATATCTGGCCCTCAGCATCAGTGTGATAGTTTCTGAAAAGCCTCACCAAGTATTGTTTGGTTATTTTAATTCTCAGATGATTTCTCTTTTTTCTAACTTAAAAATTATAGCAGTTACATTCTTCTTTTCCAAATACAATCTAAAATAACATGTGATTCTGCCTTGACTGTTAGCATCTTAGGTGTGCCTGAATATGTATCAAAAACAGTATAAGAACTTAAGTAGATGCTTTTCAAATTTGAAATATAAGACAAGACTTTCCTTCCCTTTTATAGGTATACAAAGATCTTACCACAGGAATCCTTGGGAAAAAGCAGGCAACTTAAGAGACACAGAAGAGGTTTCCTAGAAGTGTTTACCTTTTTCTCTCTGACATCTTCTTTATTTTGCCTAATTGTTGGAGCAATGAATATGTATAGATACATACATGCATATATACACAGAGAGAGCTGTGCTATATCATCTCATATCTCATCGATCTATACAACCTTCAATGAAAGGATCTTCATCCTTCAGTGGATTGATTCAGTCTGCTACTGCTAATACTACTATCAATATGACAGCCGGGTGATTACTGAAGTAGACGAGGAGTGAGGAGACATACTGTAGGTCTAGTATTCCCTTAGGAATAGAAACTGGCTGAGTGATTTTGGCCCAGTCACTTTCTTTCAGCCCTGGACTAGGAAGATGAAAAACACCTACTTATGTGCATTGCAGAGTATTCATAGACAAGTATGGTAGAATATATATTCATTTTATTGTTCTGTATTCTTTTTTCTTCTTCCTGATTTTGATTTATTAAGATTGGAATAATTTATCTTCTAATATAGTTGCTTGTCAAATCCTGTGTATTTTCTTCAGATTCTTGTTATCGATAAGATTCTTATAAACCCTTTACTATACTTGATAAAATCTAAACAGTTTATTTAACCTCTCACATAATACTATTTTTAGTAATTGCTATTAATATCCTATCAAAAGCTTAGTTAACACCACACAGAAAACAACATAACTAAGACACACTTAGACACACACAGACACACGTGTGTGTGTGTGTGTGTGTATGTGTGTGTGTATATATATATATGTGTGTGTGTGTGTGTGTGTCTGTGCATGTGTGTATACATACCGTGTTTCCCCTCCAAAAGAGGCACTAGGTCTTATTTTCAGGGACTGTCTTTTGCACTCACCTTGCTGCAGCAGCACTGACAGCCCTGCTCAACCGGCCCACTTCTTCTCCAGCTGAAGGAAATACCTCTGCAGCCAAGAATGGAGCTCTATATTGACACACACGGTCTGCATTTCACCATCAGCTTTCAAGTCAGTGTTGTTTTCTGGTGCTTGGCTGGACATGTTCCTAACGTTTTCTTAGCAAGAGTGACTGGGTCAAAGTCAGTCAGCTGGTTTCATGCAAAGTGGGACTAGAACTCTCCTGGTTTCTAACCTGGCACCTTAACTAATCTACTGTACCAAACTGGCTCTTGTGTTGCTTCATATGGTACTGACATGAAGCATTAGGCCAGGGGTGTCAAACTGCCGGCCCACGGGCCGGTTTCATCATACTGAAGCCGCACCCACCCCATTGCCGGCAATGGAAAAAGAGTCGCGATAAGTGGTGAGTTTGACACCCATACATTAGGCCATCAGGCTATCACTAGTTACGTACTCATAACATCTGGAATTGAAATATCCTATACCAGGGGTCAGCAACCTGAAACAGTGAAAGAGCCACTCGGAACCGGTTCCCTCACAAAAGGAAAAACTGGGAGCCGCAAAAAATGTGCACAGAACAGGGTTTGACTGAAGAGTGGAGCCAAGGCGAGATATGCACCTACCCTGCATATTTGAATTGATTGGTTAAACCTTTTTAGTCCCACTTTTTTTTTTTGGACTACACATAGCAGAAGACTGGGAGCCGCAGGAGACGGCTGAAAGAGCCGCATGTGGCTCCAGAGCCGCGGGTTGCAGACCTGTGTCCTATACTATTTGTTATACTATGAGTATGCCTTATTGTGGCCAATTCTTCTCTGAAGTGCTTGTATAATGATGATTTTTTTATTACTGACATTTGCTAACTAAATTGGCTCTCAATGTATTTATTCTTTAGCCACTTGACTTCCCACAATTCAGTACTCAATTCCCTTTTCAATTTTTATCCCTTATAATTTCCTTTGAGTCCCTTTGAATCAGTTTTACCATAGTCAGAAAATGGCTCATAATACTTGAACATTTTCCTTGTTTTTATATAGTTTCCCAAATTGCCAGACATTTTACTCTGATGCATTTTTAAAGTGTTATGGACTGAAAATTCTGACTATTATTTATTTATTAACTTGTTCAGATTATTTTCCATGCATATTCTGCACTATATTACAAAAGAATTCCTTTTAATCCAAAACAGATCAACCCGGCCATGCTAAGCTAAAATAACTCACTTGTTTGGAAATGAGTCTAATTGAACATAATTCTTTGTTGCATTTCAATTAAAATCATAACTGATGTGCAGTTGGTGAATGTATTTACAAATCATGCTAAACCAAAATGTTTAGGCTTAACATATTCTATGAATCCAGCTGTTGTGGTTTGATAACCATGATTACAACTGTTTTGTAAATCTGCTTTATTTAATAAACTGTGGTTATCCATGGTTTAGTAGCACATGCAACCCAACTAAAATGTTGCATCCAGTTTTGGTCAAAGCAATTATTTCAGTAAGACTATTGAACTAAACATGCAAAAGTCTTGACAGTAAGGAATTTTCTCTACCTACTTGCTATCTGATGATAGGATTTATTTATTTATTTTTCGCATTGAGATACTGTAGATCTAAAAGTGCCAGTTTGAGAAATTATATCATAGTCCACATCTGGAAGCCCCAGATTTCAGTGACATAACCTAAGTATACCTACCAGGTATATCCAGCTCCAGCCCCATACATACAAGGAATGAAAAGAGAGAGAGAGAGAGAGAGAGAGAGAGAGAGAGAGAGAGAGAGAGAGAGAGAGAGAGAGAGAGAGAGAGAGAGAGAGAGAGAGAGAGAGAGAGAGAGAGAGAGAGAGAGAGAGAGAGAGAGAGAGAGAGAGAGAGAGAGAGATTAAATGCAATGAAATGGCATTGGGCAGCAAAACATTCGGCTTTAGTCATTCAAAAGATTACATAGCAATACATCTATTATCTGGGAGATTTTGATAACAGTAGATTTGTTTTCCAGCTTGCTTATAATTATAGTTTTCTTCTCTTGCAGATACTGATCTACATGCATTAATAACTGATGTTTCTAGGTAATCAATTTACATATGCAATTAGAGTTTCCAGTTGGAAAATTCTGCATGCTAAAATTAATCCTTGCCTCTGCATTTACCTACCGTAAGTTAATTAACAGGAAACCTGGAAGAATAATTGGTCACAATTAAAACAACCAGCTTCAAAGGAGGAGTGAAATAAAACCAACTTGAACTTGGAAGACTATGTAGACTATTTGACTTGTATCCATTGACAAACTCTCTTGGAAATAATAGATGACATCATCTGTTTACTTCTCCAAGAATGCAGGGTTTGTGTAATTTGTGCTTTTTATAGATTCCCGTCTAATTTGCTGTTTGTTCAACTGCAAAGATTTCATGATCTGAGATGCAAAAAATATCCAAGATATTTGGATGGATGGAAATGAGAGGCTACTACTGAAGCCCTGGGTTCCAGAGGTCCAATGTTGATCATTTTCAATAGCTACCCCTCTCTGCCCGTTTTAGGGCTCCAGCAACAGAATTAAGCCTCCTCTTTCCTCTCTTTGTTATACATTCCACTGCCTGCTTCAACCGTTCTCTTTCCCTCTTTTCCATCTTCCAACAAGGAATATTTGTCCCCTGGCTAACAAAAACAGATGAGCCCACTGTTATGGCTGCTATGGCTCCCACTCACTACACAACTCATTTATACCTTTTCTTTTTGGCCAAAACAGATTAGAAAATAAAGGAGGAATTAAAAGAGAATATTTATAGCTGGGGGTTGAAATGCGGGGTTCTTGATGCTCTCTGAGCTTGGTTGTTTTCTTGCAGATGTTTCAAAGCTTCATCTGAGCACAGATGATGTTACCTAGTTTGGGTAATGAAACATCTGCAAGAAAACAACCAAGCTCAGAGAGCATCAAGGACCCCTCAGAAGGAAGAATTGTCACTAC
This sequence comes from Vipera berus, assembly GCF_964194415.1. Taxonomy (NCBI): domain Eukaryota; kingdom Metazoa; phylum Chordata; class Lepidosauria; order Squamata; family Viperidae; genus Vipera; species Vipera berus. Next base: position 60,341,095 of record NC_138203.1, read on the forward strand.
TATACGCAACCAGTGCTTTTTTTTGTTATAGAACTCACCGGAACGGAGTTCTGGCAGCCTTTTTTTGACAGATTTTCCAAGTTTTAAAAGTAACTTTTGAAAATTTGATGTTTGGTCCACATGGGCTTGAATCGCCCTGTCGAGCATAGCAGGTCGGCGGCAAAATCATTAAAATGGTGCAGCGGGCTGCTTGTGTGTCAAGTCCAATGCATCTGTACTTCGTTCGACTGCTCGGCTTGTGATTGGTCATGTGGTCGCACTCTGAGTGCTTACTGCGGTCGAAGACCCTTATGTTTCATTGCACAACTGACGTCTGTGTGTGTGTGTGTACAGTGATTGACTACACGTGAAAGGTAAATAAAAGTTTAACAAGATGTGAGTTCCGGTACCTTTTTTCTTACCAAAAAAAATCACTGTACACAACCATTGGTTCTGTCTAACCTGCACTGTATATAAGCATACGCTGTCAACCCTGATAATGCTTCTCTTTGGGAGACAGAAGGGAGCTAAAGGCAACTATTTGCTCTCCAATCAGCAAGTGAATATCCAGCAATACCCTAAGAATAGATGAGCAAGTAGTAGTTTGATGCTTCTGTTCACCCTTGCCATTCACTTGCTCAGATATGTGGATGAGTGATTGAACATGTTCCCAAAGGGGCAGGATGGAATAACCCCAGACACTAACTTGTAGCTAATGGTAGCAGAAAACAACCACTGTCAAGAAAAAGTAGTTCAACAAGTAAGTGTGAAAGGCTTCCAAGATAATCTAAAATCTGGAACCAACCATAATACATTTTTAGTGTTTTCTTTCTTTTCTATCTGTGATTTCACTGCTTCCTTTTTGAAAGCAAATATCTTCTTTAGTTGTGTATTTTGTTTAGGTGGTGATACTCCCTTGAGAATGATTGCTCAGCACACTCAGTTTGATGATTGCTACTAAGGGACATCGGAAATTCTGCAGAGAAAATTGAATTATTTAAATGATATGGGCTTGGGCAGATATTTAGGCATATCATTAAGGACTCATCATTTCAGGGATTTTACACAATAGCCATAAGGGCTGGAAAGTAAAAATTCATATTATTAAAACTCCAGTTTCAGTTACCATTATGCAAAACTTTTGATATATTGTCTAAAATTAGGCAACAGGCTCTGGTGATAATTCAGAGTTGGGGGTCAGTGAGTGGCAGGGGTGAGCTGGTCAATAAGCTTCACCATTTGGATTCATGGGGAGTCTTGGAGTGAGACCAACTTGATGTAACTCCTGCTGGTTATGCAGGTTTACTACAAGCAGAGCAGCTGTCTTGGGATGCCACTGTCCTCACCACTGTTCGGTCTCAATTCCAGCCAGCCTCCTCTTGCCCCACCAGACCATTATATAGGCCAGCACCAGAAGAATCAAAGGAGCAAATCTGATTGGTATGCCACTGCCCAACATGGCTTGGAATCTCTCCCCCCCCAAAAGAGAGATCTGTAATCTCAAAGTGCCATGAAGAACCTTGCATTTTGGTGTCCGTTTCGTGATACTCACACCTGGTCCTCACAACTCCACAGAGGGACAACATTCATCTAAAACAGGTTTATGTAGCTGACTTCTTAGGTCAGCTACATAAAGTGAGCTTCAGTGCTGCTTAGGAAAGCAATACTACCCCAGACAGAAATAGAGGAATAAAAATCCTTAGGAAAAAAAAGCAGTGAAACAAGAATCCTTTGAGGTTGTTTATTGTTTTGACCTGGAGATGTGCTTTACCTTGGCACACAAAGGTAATTGCTTTTTAAAGATCCTTCCTGGTGGGATTATAGTCATTTGTTTTGTGTCCCTGGAAGGAAATGTCTCTGGTGAAAACTTTGTAGATAAGTAACTAACAAACAAACAATTGTTCACAGGCTCTCAGCAGCCAGATTTCTTAACACAACAAGGCAAAATAGTCCACAAAACTGATTTATCTTTCTATAGCAACCATGTTACTAAAATAGGAGGTTCAAATGTTGCTAGTTGGTTCCCTAATAAAACATATAGGCTATATTTACCCTAACCCAGGACTGTTCTATGTAGGTCTGGGGGTATTCATCAGAAGTTTTCAAATGTGTAATACTACAGAAAGTATAGAAAGCAGACAATACTAATGATGTCTGCCTGAAAAAGCAAACTTTTTCTCAGCTTAGCCAAAACCATTTCTTCTTTCAAGTTTTTTTTTCTCCTTAGCATTAAAAAACCTACTGAGAAAAAAAGATGGAAACTTGAAAGAAGAGATGGTTTTGGCTAAGCTGACAAAAAAAAAATAGTTATTTTAATGCTAACCCTAGGAACAATCTCTTGGGCTAATCCAGGGATCTTCAAACTTGGCCCTTTTATGACTTGTGGACATCAATTCCCAGAATTCCTCAGCCAGATGCTGTCTGAGGAATTCTGGGAGTTGAAGTCTGCAAGTCATAAAAGGGCCAAGTTTGAAGAACCCTGGCTAAACTAATTCAGGAAGAACTGGGCAGTCATGCACAACTTTGATGGTGGTGTTGGGGTTGCGCATTTTTTAAAAAGCCTGATCAAGCTTGTGCATGCAAAATGGAAACAATGTCAAACTTGCTCTGAGCCTTCTTCCACACTTTGTATGTGAAAGCTGTGAACTTGGACAAGGTTGCACAAATTCATTCATCATTTTAAGAAGTTGCAAGTCTCCTTAAAATAACACAAGACACAAAGTATGAGAATTTCTCCCAGAAGGCTGAGTTCTCAGAGAAGCTCAGCATTCAGGACAATTTCTTAAATGAGCAGAGTATCATTATAAGGCTTCATAACTTTGTTTCTCTGGTGAACTTGCTGTGATCTGGGTTTGGTTCCATATGGTTATATATATGCCCTAAGTATAATCTTGCCTTCTTCAACTTGATGCTTTCCAGATGTGTTGAATTACAGTTGCATCAATACTCAAAGCCCTAATCTTATACAACATCTATTGTACTACCATTCATACACATGCATTTAAAAAACCTGCGTTTTTTATACAAATTTAATTTGTGAAGCATTTTTGCAGTTTTATTGAATGCAGCTGTTCTCATTTAGTGTCTTGTTAGGTCTTTCAGTTTGTTACCTTACAAGTTTTGTGTCTACAGTTAAGAATACAATGCACAGATTACCCTACAATTTATCTTTTCAGCCTTTTATATGTCTTGACAGTTTAATTTAATTTAATTTTAATTTAATTTATTAATTTAATTTATTATCATTTCTATACCGCCCTTCTCCCGAAGGACTCAGGGCGGTGTACAGGGCAAGAATAAAACACAGAAATTTACAAAAATTAAAAGATAATTAAATGCATGCCCGGTTAAAATACAATTGATACATAGTAAAAACCCCAATAAGAATGATAAAAAACCCCACCAATCCCCCCTCAGGCCAGGCCGGCTTGCTCGAACAAGTATGTTTTCAGATCGCAGCGAAAGGAGCGCAGATCGGGCGCCGTCCGGAGCTCAACCGGTAACTGGTTCCATAGCTCCGGGGCGCCCACAGAGAAGGATCTCCCCCTGGGGGCCACCAGACGGCATTCTCTGACCGGTGGCACCCTGAGGAGGCCCTCTCTGTGGGAACGCACAGGGCGCAGGGAGCTTGATGCCGGCAGCAGATGTTCCCTGAGGTACTCCGGCCCCATGCCATGGAGGGCTTTGAACACCATTACTAGCACCTTGAATCTCACCCGGAAGACAACTGGCAACCAATGCAGCTCACGGAGCAGAGGTGTCACGTGGGAGTATCGGGAAACTCCCAACACAACTCTCGCGGCTGCATTCTGTACCAGTTGGAGCCTCCGGGTGGTCCTCAAGGGAAGCCCCATGTAGAGAGCGTTGCAGTAGTCTAGACGAGAGGTCACGAGCGCGTGAGTGACCGTGCATAAATCATCCCGGCTTAGATAGGGCCGCAACTGGCGCACCAGGCGAACCTGGGCGAAAGCCCCCCTAGTCACGGCCACCATGTGATCTTCCAAGGTAAGCCGCGAATCTAGGAGGACTCCCAAGTTGCGAGCCCTATCTACGGGGGGTAATAATTCACCCCCCATAGAAAGAGATGGAATATCCGAATAGACCCGGGATGAAGGTATGCAAAGCCACTCGGTCTTGTCGGGGTTGAGTTGAAGTCTGTTCCTCCCCTACCAGACCCGAACCGCCTCCAGGCAACGGGACATCACGTTGAGGGCATCACTGGGGTGGTTTGGGGTAGAAAGAAAAAGCTGGGTATCATCAGCGTACTGATGATACCCAACTCCAAAGCCACGAATGATCTCACCCAGCGGTTTCATATAGATGTTGAACAGGAGAGGCGAGAGGACCGACCCCTGAGGAACTCCACAAACGAGAGACCTCGCGGTCGACCTCTGCCCTCCTGTCAACACCGACTGCGAGCGTCCCTGGAGATAGGAGGAGAACCACTGTAAAACCGTGCCTCCCACTCCCAATCCCCTGAGACGCCGCAGCAGGATACCATGGTCGATGGTATCGAAAGCCGCTGAGAGGTCCAATAGGACTAGAACAGAGGAATGACCCCTGTCCCGAGCCCTCCAGAGATCATTCACCAGCGCGACCAATGCCGTCTCCGTGCTGTGCCCGGGCCTGAAACCCGATTGGTACGGGTCTAGATAATCCGCTTCATCCAGGACCAAAGGGAGCTGATGCGCCACCACACTCTCAACAACCTTCGCAAGAAAGCGAAGGTTGGAGACCGGACGAAAGTTGTTCAATACAGCTGGGTCCAAGGCAGGCTTCTTGAGGAGGGGCCTCACCACCGCCTCTTTCAAGACGGCAGGGAAGCTACCCTCACTCAAAGAAGCTGATATAACTGCCTGGAACCAGCTGCGTGTCCTCTCCCGGGCTGCATAAATCAGCCAGGAAGGGCACGGGTCCAATAAACATGTGGTGGAGCTCAGTCTCCCCATAATCCTGTCCACTTCCTCCGGAGTCACAGAATCAAACTCCTCCCAAGTGATATCGACAAGACCACCCGCGTCCTGATCGCCAGACTCTGCCCAGTCGGAGTCCAGACCGGTCCGAATCCGAGTGATTTTGTCCGACAGATAATTGTTAAACTCCTCGGCACGACCCTGCAAGGGTTCCTCCCTCACCTCCTGATTAAGGAGGGAGCGAGTCACCCTAAACAGAGCGGCCGAGCGATTATCTGCGGACGCGATAAGGGTAGCGAAGTGATTAGACCTCGCCACCCTTATCGCAGCGAGATAAGACCTAATATGGGTTCTTAGTCGCAATCGGTCGGATTCGGATCGGCTGGACCTCCAACCGCTCTCTAGGCCCCGTCTCCGGCGCTTCATCTCCCGGAGCTCCACGGAGAACCATGGAGCTCGACGGGATCTGCATCGGGTCAGGGGCCGCAAGGGTACAACTCGGTCAAGAGCCTCAGTGGCTGCCCTTTCCCAAGCTTCCACTAAGGCATCTGCCGAGCTGTGAGTGGGGGAGGCAAGTGGGGACCCCAGCGCTGCCTGGAATCTCGCGGAATCCATTAAGCGTCTGGGGCGGTACCATCTAACTGGTTCCACACACCCACGGCGGGGGGTGGCAAAACGGAAGACCAGCCGCAGGAGATGATGATCGGTCCATGACAGGGGCATAATAATTGGGGAGCCCCCACCAAGATCATCTAACCACCGCCCAGATAAGAAAACTAGGTCAAGGGTGTGGCCTCCCTCATGAGTCGGTCCTGAAATTACTTGCGTCAGGTCCATGGCCGTCATGGAAGCCATGAACTCCCGAGCCAACTCAGATGATCCTCCCAGAGATGGTAGATTGAAGTCCCCCAAAACTATAAGTTTCGGGAACTCAACCACCAACCCAGAGAGGACATCGAGAAGCTCAGGCAGGGCTGCTGCTGCGTGACTAGGCGAAAGGTACACCAGCAGCAAGCCCAACTGCGCACCAGGGCCGCATCTCAAGAAGAGAGACTCACACCCGACTATCTGCGGAACGGTGGCCTCCCGCGGAGCTAAGGTCTCCCTCATAACAACAGCCACTCCCCCACCCCTACCCTGAGCCCGAGGCCGGTGTAGCACCCGGAAACCTGGTGGGCAGAGATCAGCCAGAGGAATACCGCCCTCTGGGCCCAACCAAGTCTCCGTGATGCAAGCCAGGTCCGCCTGCTCACCCTCGACCAAGTCACGGACGAGAGGAGCTTTATTAACGACAGACCTGGCATTCAGGTACACCAGCCGGAGCTCAGGAGGCTGCACATCCTCACTCCCGGGACCTCGGGGTAGAACAAGAGGGTCGGAACGCCTCACCGCTTGCAAGTAGCGGAGAGGCCTTCCCTGAGGTCGATACGGCCCTCTGTTCCTGCACCTTCTGCCATTCCCTAACGTCGTGGGAATAGGCATTCCCACGACTTGCCCTGGAGCCCCGGGGGCGACCGACCTCCGCTCCTCCCCTCCGCGATCAATCCCGGCCCTGGCCTGAACAGTGGTTGCTGGACTGCCCCCCATATCCGAACAACCAAAAGAAGTTCCCACCCCCCTCCCTAACCTCCTAAAAAATTTAACCAAAAAACTAACCAGGGGCCTCCTATTTGGCTTATATCGGAGGCCCCTACCCATGCCCAGCCATCTCTCAGGGTCCCAACACTCGGGCCCTTCATCAAGAGGAGGTGTAAAAAGTAAGGCGGGTCGCTCCCAGGATGGGGGGGCCCCCCTGAGAGCGTATAAGGTCGTGCTCGAATAAGTCAGACGCATGATCTTAACAAGTCCGACAAAAAAACAGCAAGGCAGACCAGATCAACTCAACATGGGAGGATCTCAAAATAAATAAATCGAAGGCAAGTGACCAGAGAGCCAACCCAGCTCCACTGCCACTGGAGCTGGGAAATCCCGGGATAGATCGAATCCCGCCCTCTCACGGCGGTCAAAGCCGGGGGGCAACCTGGTACATACAAACCGGGGGAGCAATACCCCCCAGAGCTCTCACCTCTGGGAGGCAGCAGATGTAAAAACTTAACCACTCTCCCACAGTGGTTACAACCCGGGCCTTCTATTATAGGGGAGGGGGGAGAAGGGGAGGGAGTTAGAGCAAAGAATCTATGAAATACATCAGGATTAATAAGCCGGCATGGTCACAAAATGGTAGGAGAGATTCTGGTTACATAAGTCACTTCCATGTTGCAAAAAAGACTGGATGATAGTCAGTCAAGAAGGGAAACCACAACATGGTCCAATGATTTTCTGGCGGCGCAGAGATTAAGTTTTGCCTCACAAATGTCCGAGGCAACAGCGTCCGCGTTCCACCACCAGGCCAGGTCACCATATCAGAGAGGCCCACTCCCTTCACCGTCAGCCATCTCGGAAACCAGCTAAACGACGTCTCCACCACTCCAGCATTTTTGCGCCCCCGCCGCTCCAAGCCGCGATTCATAGTCATTCCAGCAACACGCGGCTCCCCAAGCAGCAGGAAGGCGTTCCGGAGCATCACCGAGCTGTAAACAATTAATCCGGGCGTCACAGATCTCAGGAACACCACCAGGCTCCGTGGAAGGGGTCTCGGGACCTCCGATGCACAAACGGTCAGCCGGTCGGAGCCACGCTGAGCGGAGCTTCAGCAAAAAATCAAGGTCTTTCCAGGCGCCTCAGCAGCCTCCGCAGTCTCCCTCGGGGCTCCGCCCAGCTCCTCCGCCTCCAACAGCCTCCATCGGAGTTCACCGGGTCCCTGCGGCACCGATAAACAGCTGATCGGCGCCACACAACACGGGGCTCTGTTCAGCTCCTCCACGTCCACCAAGCCGTCCAGAAACTCCCGAAACTCCCCCGGGCTCCTCCAGGCTCCTCCGGGCTCAGCTGGCAGTCCTCAGAAAGTCCTCAGAGTCCTCGGAGCCCTCGGTGAGTCCAGGCTCCCAGAGCCAGGCAAACCATGTAGGCGTTCTTAAGGCAGGCACCAAAGCTCAGCTCCCTCGTCCTCGTCCTCCTCCTCCTCACCCGAAACCTTCACAGGACCCAAATATCACTGTGAAGCTCCCCAGGGTCGCCACATTGCTAAAATTGCCGAAGCTCCTAACGGAGCTCAGCCATGCACGTCCGCCATCTTGGGCATGCTCAGAAGAAGTCGTGCTTTCATGCTTAGATTCTCTTTCTATAGTTTGATCTCAAGAATTTATGTATTTAAAATAGTGGGAAATAAACTCTGTTATGTTGCAATAAAATTAACTGATTTTCTATGGTCTCACCATGTCCTTTGGGTGCCCCAGAACTTAGCAAAAGATAAGAGCTACCTTTTCAGATTATTTAATATATACATGTTGTTAGAACAGCGCAATATGCTTCAATTTATGACACAGGGTATTTTTCATAGCAACCTCTCCATTCTGGCTTTTATGTCTGCTCAAAAAAGCATTTGTCATTTTTTAAAGCCAAAAAAAATAATCAAATGTGTTTTATATCCAAGACATTTGTATTATATATATCTTACATAGTAAAACAAGGAGAAAGATGACTGCAATAAATTTTTCCCTCAGTCAGTGGTATATTTGTCTTTAGCTTGATAAGCCGCAGACCTGCAGCAGCCCACAAAATGAGGGAAAACCTTAGCTTTAACTCTTTGCTCAAATATCTTTCTAAATTAACCATTTTTAATAACCAAATCTGGTTAGTTATTATCCTGCAAGTAAGATAAACCAGTCTTACGTAAAAATGGGTATTGTGTCTGGGTGTATTTATGTATTTATGTGCATATTCACACACATAAAAAAGTCATGCTGTGCTTCATGTTCCATTCACCGTGCATTTGGGCACAAAAGGAACACTTTCTACAACTTTTTAAAACAATTCTTTCCTATGGATACCAGAGACTCCCAGCTAGGATTAAAGTCAAGGCCACCATTTTGATTTTTGGACCCCTTTTTGAATATTCCTGATGGATATAAATGTGGGATTATAAATTGAAGTCATTATGCACATACATTGCAGTAAGTATAAAACTTGTGTAAGTACAGAACTCCCATACTGAATGCAGAATGTGGCAGGGATTTTTTTCTGCTCTAATGTTCTTTCAAATTTTGATTTCACATTTCTTGACTTTGGTTGTTTCTGCCACTGCTTTGGCAGGGATAGGTAACTATTATGCATTATATATAAGATGAATTCAAACCAGAAGAAATAATTCTGTCACATGAATCTTGCAGGCAGTTCCATCCAAGCCATGAGCAAAACGGGATCTGAGAAATCCAGTGTTATTGTCATAGCCTCAGGAAACCCAAAGCCAAAAATTACCTGAGGTTGATCAAATACAGACACCACCTGAATAGCTGGGGCAGTCAGAGAATGATGTCAGGCCTCCACTCTTCCTGCACCTGCAAGTAAAGTGAAGAGCAGAGCAAAGACATTCTATAACAGGGGTCTTCAAACTTGGCCCTTTTATGACTTGTGGACTTCAACTCCCAGAATTCCTCAGCCACTAGTTGGTCCACAAGTCATAAAAGGGCCAAGTTTGAAGACCCCTGTCCTGTAAGACTACTTGCCAAACAAGGGTGTAAATCCCTTGATTAATGGACGGTCTGATCTGGCTTTTGGAAATTTGGACTGGATTTTGACTATTCTTCTGTGTGCTGTCACTAAAAACAAAACCACTCAGACAAGCTTCTCTTTTCAGAGACACTGTTTTGGACTGCATTCCTTGCCTGTTGTTATCTCCTTGATCTTGAATAAAAGGTTAATTTCCATAACAGCTGTGTGTGTGTATGTGTGAATGGTATGCTTTGCAGGTGTAGTATGTAAAGCAATCATATAAATGGGATATGAACAGTACGTAAACTGGGGTTTGCATGAACAAACAAGTACAAACAGCACTGTGTGAGACTCTGAATGCTTCAAAGATTTCCTATTCCTGCCCTAGTTAAATAAACTGGAAACAAACTTCTATATGATTCTAATTTTTTTCAGTAGAAGCCTGGGATTATACAGATGGTTGGGAAAATTATTGTTTACATTTATGAATTGATGTTGGAACCTCAGACTTAGTTTTACTTTGACATAACCATCCAATAAACAGTAAACTTTTCAGAAGCAGAATGAAACTGGAGTTTTATTTGGATTCTCAAGCTGAGTATTGACATGCTAATGTTTTCAACACTGATATAGACAGTTGGGTGAAGAGTGTTCAATCCCAGTTGGTAAAGGGAATGAAAATCTTACAAATAGAACAATGCAGCTGATTTTATTATGCAGAGTAAATGTATCCCAAACATTAAGATTTAGCAAGTAACAGCATTAGACAAAGAACTTTTCAATCGTTTGTTGCACAAAAAACAAAGACAGATAAATTATAAATTTATTAAAACTAAGTTTATTATACTAGTATATACATTTTAAATCCACATGCAAAAAGATTGCATTTTCAAGAATTATTACATTTTCTTTAAAATGTTTTTATCTTTGCAAAAATAATGTCCTTGCATAGAGTAGTACTCTTTTTAAGAGCTATAGACATATTAAATAAATTAGCAGTTTCATCAAATTATCAATCTGATAACCAATTATCAATCAAGTTTACCAATGCAATAATATTAAGACTACTTTTGTCTCTTCTATGTAATAAAAGTATAAATAGCAACAATATAGAAGGGAGAAATATGAAAGACTCAGATATATCTAATTATTCCAGCCATGTAGAACTCAAAATTAAGCAAGTCAACATTAAAAAAGGAGAATGTAATTTCCCCTCTTAGTCTAGTTGTAGATAGCAAAGATTTTGTTTTGTTCAAGTCTGCAAATACTATTTTGGTTCAAGTACAAAAATTCTGAAAGATATCAGCCCCCTCAAGCCAGTTTTGAAAGCAGTTGAGCCCTCTCTCATGAATCTGCTTTCTCCCTTTATCAGTAATGACTTCTCCAGTTTGTTTAACAATCACAAGTTTGGGAATGGCTGTTATGTTATATTTCTTCTTCAATTCACTGTAAAGAAAAGAGAAAAAAATGCTGTACTATGTGCATATAAGTAAATGAACAATCAGGCCTGTCACTATTTATCTATCACTGTGACATTTGTCTATAACTGATTTTGAAAGCATAATCAAGCCACCTGAGTTCTTAATGATTAGGAAGATGCCAGTTTCTTCAAAAATTATACCTTTGTTTCTCCAAATACTGTATGTCTTGAAAGGTTGTACATAAATGTTCTAAGATGGTGGCGCCTGGAATGGCTGCGGCTGCATTGGCTCTTGAAGGCGAATAGTTTTGGGAGGGATAGTAAGGGCTATAGGCCACATGATCAGGAAGATTTTAATGTGTTTGAGCAACATGGTAGAACTAAGGTAACATACGACCAACAAACTTTGCTGGCATGGCGAGTTGCTAGTTGTTTTGGAACTGTTGGTGAGACCGTTAAAAGTCGTTGGCGCTGTTTGAATTTGTTCTACCAGCAGCAAGATCTGACTGCTGGCCTAGTGATGGATTGTATTGCAAATCAGGGCTGTTTCCAGAGGAAGCAGAGGAGGAGAGGACCTGGAGCTTATGGAGCGAAGGAACTGGATGAGGCTGTCGGCAGGCCCAGAGGAAGAGAGAGAGGCTTTTGGAGGAGTTGGTGGCGGCGGCAGCGTGCTCCAGGGGCGAAAAGAAGCAAGGCCTCTTTAAGGAAAAGGTGGAAGAGTCAGGATCAGAAAAAGGAAAGAAGGCGAGGTTGTCAGAATACAAGCGAATTTGAGGGCTAATCCACATGGAGCCCCATTTCCATCTGTCCTGTTTGCCATCGTTCACTCCCTAAAGACTAAAATGGACAATGTGAAATTTGAGCGGGCCCCGAACAAGGAGTATATATCAGAGGTGGTGACCCTTTGAGAGCTGTATGCAACGATATTTCATTTTGATGTATGCCGATTGGTGTACATTCAAAGTGACAATAAAGTTATTATGATCATCATTATCAAATGACTCATTTTTAAAATTTTTATCAGTACAAAGCAGAGTGTTACAAAATGTTTCAGGCTTGGTCAGGATTTTCTTGTACATACTTGAGACAATGAATTTTGTATTTAAATTGAAGAAAAAAAATTCTACTGACAGATGCCCAATGCAAATCCGTTACATGAAATACTGTGCGGTGCATCTGTGAATATCTACTCCATTGTCTGGTAAAGATTGCAGCAGTTTATTTGCGGTGAACCATTGGTTCAATTAAGCATATCTAACCAGTTTGGGGGCAGTTCTAGCATAAAATTACCTTAGTTTTCAAGCTAATGTCCCACAGTCAGTAAAGAAATTAAATTTGAAAAGAGATTAAATATTTCAGCAAGATGATGATTGCAACTGTGCTTTCAAACCTACCATGAATACTTCCAGGAAAGAAAAATAAAAAAAATTGAGAATGACCTTCTCAGTCTCTAGCCTGAAATATTATTGAAATTCTGCAAGATTTTAATTAATTAATTTATAAAATTTATTGGCTGCCCATCTTATCCCAGGACATCTCTGGATGGCTTACAATCATAAAAATGTATTTATACAGTATCCCAGCTTCTGCCAACCTAGCAGTTCGAAAGCACATAAAAATGCAAGTAGAAAAATAGGGACCACTACGGTGGGAAGGTAACAGCGTTCCGTGAGCCTTTGGCGTCTAGTCATGCCGGCCACATGACCACAGAGACGTCCTCGGACAAGCACTGGCTCTTTGGCTTTGAAACGGAGATGAGCACCGGCCCCTGGAGTTGGAAACGACTAGCACGCATTTGCGGGGGAAACTTTACCTTTACCTATACAGTATATTAAAACATAAATAAATTCAAACCAGGCATTCAAATCTAATGCCACGTGCGGAGGGTGGGGGCTGGGTGAAGGGAGACGGGATTGGTTGTTAAACAACCACTCTACTGTGCTGTTCCGCCACTGGGGTCCCAAGCCAACTGGCAGAGCCCTTACAAAAGGATAGGAGGGTTGGGGCTAACTTCACATTGGGGGACAAGATGTTCCAGAGGGCAGGAGCAACAGCAGAGAAGGCCCTCCTCCTGGACTCCACCAGCCAAAATAATCAGGCTGACTGGACCCACAACATGCCTCCTCTGCCGGCACAAGTGGGAAGGGCCAATCCCAGTGGGGTGAGATGGTCCCTCAAGTAGACTGTTGGTGGCGCAACATTGGAAGAAAGAAGATTTACCTACAATAGAACAATGGATACTTAAAGTAATGGACGTAGCTGAAATGGCAAAAGTTTCAGCTTATTTGAAAGAACAGTCACAAGAAAAATATATTTTGGAATGGAAAAGATGGATTGATTATATTCAGAACAAATATGGGACTAAAAAAGTTTCAAATAGCATATGAATAATTTTTACAATTATAGAAGTGTTATAATTACTTTAGTTTTGTTATAAGGGAGTTAAAGGATGGAAGGTTTGTTAATGTTGTAATAGATATTTAGCATATGTTTGCATAAGATTTCTATATGTAATACCCTGTATCCTGATTTGGGAAGTCCGGGGGGGGGAGAGAAGGGGGGAGGGTTGATGGGGAGGGGGGGTTATTATTAAAAATTTTGTAAAACTTTTCAATAAAAAAGTAGCCTTAATCGTGTTAATATATGCAAGGAGACATAAGAATACTGCTGAGCTATAGGAGAAAACATCCAAACATCCCTGGTTGTCATGAAGGCCTGCAAGATAAGTTAGCTTATAAATTATGAAAATAAAATAAAATGATGTTGAAATTACAAGGAAATGAATATTAACGGATGATGAGGCTATACAAAAAGTATTTTATCAACCTGATGAGCCAATTATTCACACAGAATCAAGGTAATCCTGCTTTATTTCTGAACAGAAGCAAAGAGGGCCCCCCTCTGCTGACAGTTTCAGTTAAACTTCAGCAGAAAGGAAGAGGACCCAAGAGCCAGGTTTACATTAAGGCTTTTATACTTTTTGCACGAACAAGCACAAGGTTACAATCTCACTCATTGGTTATTTATCATTTCCTGGGCATACCGATCTGGACCCCTGCCCAGATTCTCCCTATAGCTACTTCTACTTCTCACGACATTTCCTAGAACTGTTCGACCACATGTCTTCATCAAACTGATGCCTCCTCTATTGGTCTCTAGGCCTTCTGCAGTTTCTAGCAATCATTGTGGTTCATTCTTATCTTGTGGTTTAGCATCTGCTGGCAAACGTCTACCAGAGGTTCTTTTATAAGTTAAAATTGAAGTACATGTCCTTCATTGACCAGGACTTCACTGGACCAAGATTAAAGTACCAGGTCTTCATAGAAGACATGATGTTCTGTTGGAGAAAATACAGATAGTCCTCAACTTACAACAGTTTTTACTGACTATTCAAAGTTACAACGGCACTGAAAAAGTGACTTATGACCATTTTCACATTTCTAACCGTTGCAGCATCCCCACGGTCATGTGATCAAAATTTAGATGCTTGACAACTGATTTATATTTATGATGGTTGCAATGTCCCGGGAGTCACACAATCACCTTTTGTGATCCCATGAAGAAAGATGCCCATTGTAAGAAATGGGGAACTGTAGCTCCAGAGAATACAGTATTCCATGCTGTTGTTTACATGCCCATTTATTTGCAAATGAACAGTGAACCATATAAAGACACTTCAGGGTTGATCTCCATGCTGTGAAGCTTCAAAATGTATCCCAAATTGTAGGGAAATCTGGAGGCTAAAAGGAGTTCAGGAGCTATTATCTCTGATAAGATTTTGCACAAGGGTAAAATTAATCTTTCTGATTGCAAGCTCTCTGTCGTACCTACAAGCAAAACAGCTCTCCGCATAGCAATGTAAAATTTTTGGCCTAATGTTAATGACTTGACTAACCGAGAGTTATATGATTGCCTGAAAGTAATGGATGATTACTGGTTAAAGTGCCTGGGGCATCCTGGCTTCTTTCTTAAGTGCCTATTTTTTTTCTTGTTCCATTCCAGTATAAGAGTTAAATCTGAAGAGGAGATAACTAAATTCTGGCTAATATCCATATACTTTATTCTCTTCCTCTTCAGCACTGACACAAACTTTGGGGAGCCATTCATCACAAACACGTGTTTAGAAATATTTATGCATTTTAAAAAAATGATAAAATGAATGCTCAGCAACAGAGGTTTTTTTTTACTTCTGAATAATAATGTTACTCCAGTGGAAAAAAAATCATGCCCTCGTGAGGGCTTTTTTTTATTATTGGAAAACTTTATAGAGCACTGAGGGCTGTAGGCATAGGGAGAGTAAGGAAGGGATACATGAATAGAAGGCATACAAGAAGAATTGGTGTGATCAATAAACACTGTACCAGAACCTGTGGAACAGTCCTTCAAAGTTAATGGAAATTCTCAATCATCCAGATCATGGTTGTGCTTTTTCGAAAAGGCTACTGGACTTTCTTGGGTTTTTTCCCTTGAAAATGTTTTGCTTCATAGACCTATCAGCCTGACCTCAATACCTGGGAAGATTCTGGAAAAGATAATCAAACAACAAATCAGCGAACACCTTGATGTGAACAAAGTTATCACTAAAAGCCAACATGGGTTTGTCAAAAACAGATCGTGCCAGACAAACCTTATTGCATTCTTTGACCAAGTGACAAAACTAGTGGACCAGAGGAATGCTGTAGATTTAATTTACTTGGATTTCAGTAAGGCATTTGATAAAGTAGATCACAACCTACTACTTGATAAGATAGAAAAATGTGGGTTAGATAGCATCACCACCAGATGGATTCGTAGCTGGCTGACAGGCCGTACTCAGTGTGTGGTCCTCAATGGAACTGCATCTACATGGAAGGAAGTGTGTAGTGGGGTGCCCCAGGGCTCTGTTCTGGGCCCAGTGCTCTTCAACATCTTCATCAACGATTTGGATGAGGGGATAGATGGGGAACTCACAAATTTGCAGATGACACCCAGCTGGCAGGAATAGCCAATACTCCAGAAGATAGGCTTAAGATACAGGAGGATCTGGACAGACTCGAACACTGGGCACTATCTAACAAAATGAAATTCAATGGTGAAAAAAGTAAGGTTCTGCATTTAGGCAGGAAAAATCAAATGCACAGGTATAGTATAGGTGGTACCTTGCTCGATAGTAGTAACTGTGAGAGGGATCTCGGAGTCCTAGTGGACAATCACTTAAATATGAGCCAGCAGTGTGCTGCAGCTGCCAAAAAAGCCAACACACTGCTAGGCTGTATTAATAGAGGGATAGAATCAAGATCACGTGAAGTACTAATACCACTTTACAATGCCTTGGTAAGGCCACACCTGGAATACTGCATACAGTTTTGGTCACCACGATGTAAAAAAGATGTCGAGACTCTAGAAAGAGTACAGAGAAGAGCAACAAAGATGATTGGGGGACTGGAGGCTAAAACATATAGGGAACGGTTGCTGGAATTGGGTATGTGTAGTTTAATGAAGAGAAGGGTGAGGGATGACATGATAGCAGTGTTCCAATATCTCAGGGGCCGCCACAAAGAAGAGGGAGCCAAGCTATTCTCCAAAGCACCTGAAAGCAGGACAAGAAGCAACGGATGGAAACTAGTCAAGGAGAGAAGCAACCTAGAACTAAGGAGAAACTTCCTGACAGTTAGAACAACTAACCAGTGGAACAACCTGCCTCCAGAAGTGGTGAATGCTTCAACACTGGAAGTTTTTAAGAAGAGACTGGACAGCCACTTGTCTGAAATGGTATAGGGTTTCCTGCCTTAGCAGGGGGTTGGACTAGATGACCTCCAAGGTCCCTTCCAACTTATTATTATTATTATTATTATTATTATTATTATTATTATTATTATTATTATTATTAATAATAATAATAATAACCACCAAGAAGTTTCTTCAGTTTCCTCCTTTAAATTTCTGGGAGTCTACCTCTGTGAAGATCTGACCTGGAAAGTTAACACAACCCAGGTGGCTAGAAAGGCCCAACAGAGGCTTCACTTTCTTAGGGTCTTGTGGAAGAACAGGGTAGAACAACGGCTAATGACCCTCTTTTACCGGTCTACTATAGAGAGCGTCCTCTCGTATGGTATTGTGGTTTGGTATGCTGGTCTGAGGGACGCGGTGGCTCAGTGGGTTAGGACGCTGAGCTTGTCGATCAGAAGGTCGGCAGTTTGGCGGGTCGAATCCCGAGTGCCGTGTAGCAGAGTGAGCGCCTGTTACTTGTCCCAGCTTCTGCCAACCTAGCAGTTCGAAAGCACGTAAAAATGCAAGTAGAAAAATAGGGACCACTACGGTGGGAAGGTAACAGCATTCCGTGCGCCTTTGGCGTCTAGTCATGCTGGCCACATGACCACGGAGACGTCCTCAGACAAACGCTGGCTCTTCGGCTTTGAAACGGAGATGAGCACCGGCCCCTAGAGTCGGAAACGACTAGCACGCATGTGCGGGGGAATCTTTACCTTTACCTTTTATGCTGGTCTGACAGCCGCGGATAGGAAAGTATTACAGACTGTAGTGAGCACAGCACAAGACATTGTGGGCTGTTCCCTGACACCACTGGATGACATCGCCAGGGCTCGTTGCCTTGGAAGAGTGAGGAAAATTCTCACACTCACACTCTGGACGGTATCTCTTTACTCTCCTACCATCGGGTAGGAGATATAGGAGTATAGCCAGCCGTACCAACAGGCTGAAAAACAGCTTTTATCTGTGGGCTGTTAGGCTTTTGAATGGGATATAATCTCTGTGAACTTATGCAGAATTGACTTGGGAGGCCGGTGTGTGGTGTAATTGGTTCACATGGTGTGGTAGGATGGAGGGTTTGTTGTCACTGTGTGTTGGGGGGAGGGAGCACGGGGAGAGGCTCAGCTAATCTCAATGTACACATGTTGTACTTTGACAATAAAGATTTATTATTATTATTGTTATTATTAAGAAGTCTCTTGGATGAGAAGCGAAGCGTTCTCAGAGGGGAAAACAACAACCACCACCAAGAAAGCCTAGCTGCTTTCCAGAAAAAGCAACTTTGGGACAGCCATTCAAAGCACTGTCACCAGAGCTCCCCATGGTGCCTTCATCACTGCCTCTCATGTGTTTTTACTTATTCTCGCGCCTCTCGAATGGACTGGATTACAACTCCCATAACTCCCCGTCAAAACATTCAAATTATGGGACTTGTAGGCCGAGCCATCTGGAGGGCGCCAAACCCGAGGAGGTGACCAAAAAGTTGCCTGCTCAACTCTAGCAAAAGACTGACGGGGGTGGAGGGGGGAGGTGAGAGGAGCGGAGCGGAGGAGGATGGAAAGAGCGCTTTTCCCAGCTTGCAGGCGCCCACCGTACTTACTGCTTAAGGGGGTCGTGGAAGGGCAAGGCCAGCCAGTCCGGGTGCATCTTGTACATAAAGCTCGCCATTTCTTCCCGGTTGCGGTCGGACGAGATGAAGACGATCCGTAAAGGGGCCGGATTATTGACGACATCCACCAATGCGCTGTAGAAATCGCACAGCGTCGGGGTGAAGTCCCTGCAGAGGGAGCACCAGGCGGCCGAAAAGTACAAGCCCACGACTTTGTTCTCCAAAGCCTGCTGGGGGTCCACGAAGCCGCCCTCCAGGTTCACCAGGATCCGCCCGCTGAACAAGTCCACCATTCTGCGAGCGAGCGGCCGCCCGAAGGTTACAGCTACGGGCGCCTTGAGGAGCTTCGTAGGAAGGAAGGAAGGAAAGGAAGGAAGGAAGGAAGGAAGGAAGGAAGGAAGGAAGGAGTGAGTCACCTGCAGGACGGCCGGCCCTTGAACTGCTCTGCCGACCCTCGCAAAACATCCACAGGACAACTTTCCCCGATGGCGGGGAAAAAAAATGGGCACTGTTCTCTTTTCCGCTACTGCTAACTCCCCAAGTAGGCTCTTCCCTCCCAAAAGTGCCCTGGGAGGCGGCGCGGGGGGGCGCGGTCAGCAAGACGGGTCCTCGGATCCGATCTCTGCCCAGAACCGCACTGGGGAAGAAGAAGAAGAAGAAAGGAGGAGGAGGAGGAGGAGGAGGAGGAAGAAAGGCTCGACGCCTGGAGCGCAGACACGTAGGCAGGAGGAGAAAAAAAAACGGAACGTCGGGCTCACAGAATCCGATGAGCGGGATTAAAGGCTTGTGAATTTATTCCCCGCAGCTATAAATGGATTTAACGTTTTTAAAAATAGACCCCTAAAGCCAGACTGAGAGAAGCGTTGGGAAAGCTCGCATCTTCTCAGTAATATTCCCCAGACCCCGTTGCACGTCGACGGGGCGTGTCTCTGTTGAGAAGACGGAGCGACAAGTGTGATCAAATTAACGGTCGCCCTTCAAATCCAAGACCACAACGACAGGCCAGCACATGGTCGACTCAGGCATCTTCAAGCCTCAAGTACAAATACCCCAATAACCTTCGTATAGGAGTCTTCTTCAGCCAGGTAATCTAGTATATTGCAAGGCAGAGCATTCTCAGTCAGCGCAACCACGTTGGAGGACAACTGGGAACAATGGGAAGGACTGGTTAAGAACTGGCACAGAGCTGTGAAAATAATTGCAAAATCATGTGAACCTAGTAGAGGTTGGACTGTAATGAGGTGCCTCAGCTTGAACTGGCTCCTCCCTTAGGTCCTGCAGTTATGATATAACTCTGTTTTGCACCTATTCTGCACCTCAGTGACTGGAAAGTGCTGCCACCATTCCTTCCTTCCCAACCAGTTTCTCACTTCCACTTTTGGCTGTCTGCTCAGGTGACTATTAATGGGCTCATAAAGCTGTGATTTAAAGGATGAGCTGCTCCCCACTGCATGTACACAGAAGCATTCACAGCCAGAAAGTATATCTGTATGGCCAGGTACATGAGTATTGCCTTAAGCAAGTTTTTTGAGTAATAAGTAATAACAGGGCTTTTTTTCTCATAGAAAAAAACGCTCAGAACGGAGTTCCGGCACCTTTTTTGGATGGAACCTTGTAGGATAAACAAGGCGGGTTGTATGACGTGTGAGTTCCGGCACCTTTTTCTTTTACAAAAAAAGCACTGAGTAATAATAATAAAAAAATTCTTCCAATGTTTTTGAGTGTAGCCCTAGGAGGCTCCATCAATGACAATCAATAAGGAAGTCTTGAAAAGAAGAGACACAGCCATGCACTCCCAGCATAATTGTTCAAATCGCTCAGTTTCCTAAACAAGTTGCAGGCCTTATTAAATATATGCTGGAAATTTCTCCTGATAACTTTTGTCTTACTCTTTCCATCTCACAAACACTCACTGCAGTGGAAAATGTCAAGCTTTGCTTTGGTTGCATAGCAAGTGCTCCTTTGAGAATGGTACAGATTACGGTAGATTCAGGTGGAAGGAGCTACAGATGGGGGTTCTTGTTTCTATGGTATAGTCATAAGGCAGCTGGGAATTCTGAGATTGCGGTCCCTGTGTAGCCAGATGAGAAAAGGCCGAACGTTAGTCTGGGAAGAAAAAGATCAGATTCAAGTCGTCACATCACCATGAAGGTCATTAGTAATTTTAGGCTAGTCATTATCTCTCATCCCATCCTACTATAGACAGTTACTGAGATTAAAACAAGAGTTGGGTCCTCTGGGAACATACAATACATAACACATAAAAAATAATGCACGGCTTAGCCTTCTGCATCTTGTATTTTTCTAACAGTCTGGTAATTATATGCAGTGCAGTTTATTTATGTAGACTGCGAAGCTAATATCATCTAGGGACCTAGAAGAGAAGACCTTAGAGAGTCAAAGTTATCTTGTTTCCTCTAGAGGAAAACTAAACCAAATCATTGAACGTGATTCTAAGAAAAAGTGTGGATTGTTGTACTCTGTGGAGATACAGTTAACAAAAGGCCTCTTACAGGTCTAAATATTTATGACTATAAATATATTTAACTGTAAATAGAGCAGCTTTCCACAAAGTAGGTTTTGCTTGTTTATATTACCCTTTAGCAATTAAATAATTATAACACAATCATAGATCTTCCCTTGAGAACTGTTAAACAGCAAATATATATATATATATTACTTGACTATTTGATGAAAAGGCTAATTTTAATGTACTGCAGATGCTTAAAATGTCATTTTTGTTGGAGGAGCAATTGGCAAATAATATATCATTTTGTATATTTATTAGACATCAACACCCACAATTCCCAACTCACATGGCTGGGAAACATTGGAATGGAATAGATAAATAAAAAGCTTTTTGTTTGAAAAGAAGGATTCAATTATTTATGCACAAGCTCTGGACATGTACCGTATTTTTCCATCTATAAGATGCACCCTTGTATAAGACACTCTGGCATGAGAGTTTCTCTGCACCAATCAGCTGTTCGGTGGAGTGCCGGACTTTACTTCAGAGTCCTCTTTTCCACTGAACTGTCAGCTGGGGGTTTTTTTAGGCAGAAATTTGCTAATCTTTAGGCTTCTCATCATTTGGGCTTCCAGAAGCATGTTACTTCTGCCTTCAGAAATAGCCCAAGTGATAGATTATCAGGGCACAACATATCCATACTCTTCAACTATCATTCAAGTAACTTGAAAAGTGGCTAAAACATCCAACCATAGAGCTACCCATAATGACTCAAATCCCACCAAACTTTAAGGAGAGTAATTATTTTTCTCCACAAGCAGTTGACGTTGACTGTGAAGGAAACTAAGGCCAAGGACATCTACAAATTATTGCTGCTATATTGTCTGTAGAAATCTGAACAAACAGAAGTACTTGCCACCTTATTCACTGAGGCAAATATGAACTTACTTCTTATGGCTTCAAAATTATGCTGCATACTTTTCTGCAGTTTCAAGGACTATGGGAACATATTAAGACAATTATGAGTTACCATTCTGAATTGCAAAACTTGAGACAACCACAGGATTGCAGCAAAAATATGCTATATGTGGGGGCCCTATTTAAGGGCTGTAGATCTTATTTATACCTGTGAATCATATATGGCCCACCAGACCTAGCAGCAGGCTGTTTAACCATAAAGGTTTAGGACAAGGCTAGGCAATATTTTTATGCCTAAAATATTTTTTGGAATTTTGAGTACATGCAGTAGATGTATACGTAAGGTAGTCCTCACCTGTGACCACAATTAAGCACAAAATTTATGTTGCTAAGTGAAACATTTGTTCAGTGAGTTTTGTCCATTTTACAACTTTTCTTGCCACTGTTGTTAAGTGAATCATTGCAATTGTTAAGTTAATAACATGGTTGTTAAGTGAATCTGGCTTCCCCATTGACTTTGCTTATCAGACGGTCGCAAGAGGTGATCACATGACCCAGGGGCACTGCAACTGTCATAAATACGAGTCAGCTACCAAGCGTCTGAATTATGATCATGTGACCATGGGGATGCTGCAGTGGTCATAAGTGTGAAAAATAACCATAAGTCACTTTTTCTAGTGCTGTTGTAACTTTGAATGGTCACTAAATGAACTGTTGTAAGTCAACGACTACCTGTATTTTCAAAATAGTTGCTCTGGTTGATCTGTCCAGCACAAAATGGCTCCTACAGCAAGTAAAACCCGGGGGCGGGGCAGCGCTAGCACCGGTGGAATGCTCGGGACAGCGCTAGCACTGGCAGGACGCTCGGGGGTGGGGTGGTGCTAGTGCCAGCGGGATGCTCAAGGCAGCATTAGCACGCGTGGGGGGTGAGTGCATACACATGCACTGGCCATCCCTTCATGTGGCCTGGTGGCCAAGCAGCCATGGTCCAGTAGTGGGCCACGGCCCACAGTTTGGGAACCCCTGAGCCAAGATGCTGTGTACCATCCTAGCTGGGACTTCTGTAGGTTCAAAGAGATTCCTTAAAAATATATGATTCTGGAAGCAGGTGTTTTGCACCATTCATTTTCCTATGTAATTTTTATTAAAAAGTCAGAAGATGCAGGAAGACTGATGGACACCAAGGGAGCTGTCTGGAGTTGCTCACACTTGGTGTAAAGCTATAGCAGAAATACACCAACATCTTATTCTCAATATATTAGACACTGTCTTTGATTGATTATGTACTATCAGGTCAGTGTTGATTCTTAGTGACTATATCGATTTTCTCCATGAACTTATCTTTAGCACAGAGAAACTATTGGATCAGTTGTAATGCATATTTGCTTGTTTGCCCCCAAATGGATAATTTATAAAGATTGAGAGTCACTTTAATTAGATGCTAATGAAAACTATGAAGCAGCTGCTATGAGTCAAGTGCAGAGCTCTGTCTTAAGAATTTGTTTGGAACCTGATAATGTATTTAACAAACCAGATATTGTCATTTGGATAGTTTGTGTCATGGTGATGTCATGTTTAATTCATTTCATTCTAAAAGAATTGTATATTTCAGGAGCTTCACACATAAATATCTTGAGCTAATATTTTACTATATTTTTGGCAATTTTTACATTTATCATCTCTGGATGTATATATTACATAGGGCCTGCACAAACATGCATAGCTGGGCAGTAAGAATTTAGAGGGAAAGAGCATCTCAGATAACACAGTTTTGAAAGTATTACTGTGCAAATTTCACAGCAATGCTTTAGTTGCCTTGAAAACCTACTATCCATACAGGTGGTTCTCAGTTAACAATCCCTTGTTCAGCAATTTTTCAAAGTTAAAATGGTGCTGAGTCCAGTCCTCAAAGTTCCAGCCTTCCTAGCACCCCCACAGTCACATGATCATGATCTGGACATTTGGCAGTTGGCTCGCACTTCCAAAAGTTGCAGTGTCCCACAGTCATGTGATCATATTCGTGACCTTCCCTGCTGGCTTCCCACAAACAAAGTCAAAGTCAAAGGGGAAGCCTTGTATTCTCCCTGTAATAGTTAATACTGATGAATCACTGGTTTTGTCAAAATGAAGATAATTTACATCAAGTCCAAAGGATTGCTGAAATCACAGTTAACAATTTATTACATTTTCAAAATTTAGCTCTTTTTGTGTAGTTTGGTGAACAAGTTTTGTAGTGTAATGAACCAATATAACACTGAAGTCTTTCCAAATATTCATACTTGAAAATTGCTAGCAGAATGATTGACAACATGTTATTTATTGATTGACAGCATGTTTTTATAGCATATTTCTATGCTATATTTTAAATGTATTTTGAAATATATTTCTAAATACTTGAGTAGGCAGGAGATAAAATTGAATGGCATTTTCCAAGGACATAAACTCCACATTTCTCTAATAATAAGATCTTGTTAGAAAGATGAAAATCTTCCAAAATTCCCTTTAAAAAAGCCCAGCCACTTTCCGTGTTCATAGAGTTTTGGAATTTCTCTTAAATAATGTAAAATATATATATTAGCACAATACTATGGTATAATATTATAACAATAAATAAGAATAGGAATCGAATAGGAACAGCTATAAAGACTCAAATATCCACTGAAATATTAACATAAGGTAAAGGTAAAGTTCCCCCGCACATGCGTGCTAGTCGTTTCCAACTTTAGGGGCCGGTGCTCATCTCCGTTTCAAAGCCGAAGAGCCAGCGCTTGTCCGAGGATGTCTCCGTGGTCATGTGGCCGGCATGACTAGACGCCAAAGGCACACGGAGTGCTGTTACCTTCCCACCGTAGTGGTCCCTATTTTTCTACTTGCATTTTTACGTGCTTTCGAACTGCTAGGTGGGCAGAAGCTGGGACGAGTAACAGGCGCTCACTCTGTTACGCGGCACTCGGGATTCGACCCGCCAATAAAGACTCAAATATCCACTGAAATATTAACATGTTTCTACTTAAAAATTTCACTTGAATTCAAAAAGACTTACGATATAAATCTATAGCCTCAGTCTAGACTTGCTGTTAAGCAACTACTGGATTGCCATCTAATGTATGTTTCCCAAAACCCAGAATTCTTTTTTTTCTTTTTTTGCTTTTAAAGTTCCCTGGCTGCAAAAATTTACTTGCTGGAAGAATCCCAACTTTAATATTTTGCCATTAATAATAGTTTCTTTAAGAAATTGTGAATCTTACTGTCTATAACATTTGGGAAAGTTTTGCAGAAGAAAAGTGGGAACGTTGTCAAAGCTTCGTGACCATTTTCCTAATAAAAACTGGTTCTACTCTAGGTTTCAAGACTGAGCATTTTTCCTGTGCAAGCTCTATCCTTGACACATGAAACACTTCTGTGATACCAGTTTAAAATATAGTGAATAAAAAAGGGTTTTTTTTGCACGACCTAATGTCAGTATAGGGACGCGGTGGCTCAGTGGGTTAGGATGCTGAGCTTGTTGATCGGAAGGTCGGCAGTTTGGCGGGTCGAATCCCGAGTGCCGCGTAACAGACTGAGCGCCTGTTACTCGTCCCAGCTTCTGCCAACCTAGCAGTTCGAAAGCACGTAAAAATGCAAGTAGAAGACTTCCGCTGGCGGCGCGGCGCTGAAGACAGCCTCCCCTGGCTGCCCGCGGCTCAGCTGTTTGTTTTTTTTGCCCGAAACAGCGCCGATCAGCTGTTCGGGCGAAATTGAAGCCCCCTCCTCGGGAGAAGAGGAGGGGGTGAGGCCCCAGGTAGGGGTAGAGTTCTCCGAGGCCGCCTGAGCTTTGAGCTTGGGCGGCTGAAGGATCGAACTCCCCCGAAGCCTGGGTTGCTCCCAGCTGGCCGTCGTCTCTGCTCCGAACTTCCTGGAGCAGAGCCAGGCGTCTGCGAACCAGCCCTGCCTGATGAAAGGACTATGATTTAAAGGAGCAGGCAGAGCGGTACAAGAGGAAAAGGTGAAGAGGACTATTTTACTGTACTCTCTAACTTGTTGGACTTTTTAAACTTTAATTGAAAGTGCGTCATAATTGAGGATTAAAAGATGGCGGCTAAACCTCCCTCTAAAACTCTTCGGAGTGGAGGATCCTCGCCGGTGCAACAATCATCACTACAGGCATTGCACCCTCCTGAAGTGCTGACATCGAAGGATTTGCGAGATGCCTTGGATAAACATGCCCAGGTACTTTTGGAATCAATTAATCAATCAATTGCTGATAAATTTGCACAGATGGAGGAGAAATTGGAGAAATTTGAGGAAAGAATGGAAGAGAGGATGGAACAGAAGTACAGCGTGATGAAGGTAGACATTTTGACTTCAGTGCATAAAGTGGCGGAATGTGTGGAAGATTTAGATGAAAAAGTGGATGATTTGGCTCAAAGGAATGCTATACTAGAAGTAAAAGCACGGGAGAATGAAATTGAAAGAGGCAAGTTGGAAAGGGAGTTAAGCCATGCCCAATATTACCAGATGCAGTTTGCTGTCAGAATTAGAGGCTTAAAAGAGAATGTTAAAGAAGATTTAAAGCAGCTGATCTCTGAGGCTCTCGAAGGGGTATTGAACCAGCCAGCATCTGAAATAAGAGCAGCTATGGATAAAGTGTTTCGGGTGAATTCATGGATTGCCAGACAGAGAAAGTTGCCTAGAGATGTGGTGGTTTATTTTGCAAAAAGAGAAATTAGAGATCAAGTTATACAAGCTGCCTATGATGCTAAGGTTGTGATTGCTGAACAAGAAGTCTTGGTTTTAAAAGAAATTCCTCCAAGGATTTTAAGGGGAAGAAAGGACTATACATTTCTTGTGCAAGAGCTCAAGCAAAGAGATATAAGGTTCAGATGGGAGATTCCAGAGGGGCTGATGGTGATGTATGAAGGTAAAAGGTATAGGCTGACTACTGTGAAACAAGCACGTGATTTCTACAATAATGTCTTAAAAGCAACCTCATTAACGCTCCTGGAAGCTGGAAAGGGATCTGGAGAAGAAGAACAACAAGAGGAGGAAACAGAGGAAAATGGTGCTGGAGGAGATCAAGCTACAATCTCTTTGGATGATCCTAGAGAGCAAAGAGTGACGCGTGCTGCTTTAAAACGAGCAAAGAAAATAAAAGAACAAGATCAGCAAAAGTTTTCAGATTCTTCACATCGCATTCATAGCCAAGCTGTGGGAGGAGCACGGCCTAAAGTAACCAGTCCTATCAAAGCTGTGGTCCAAGAGCTTCTCGAGGATATACATGGCAACTAAATTTTTAACCTGGAATGTTAATGGACTAAACTCACCGCAGAAGAGGAAGAAAGTTTTTCAATATTTAAAACAATTTAAGATAGATGTTATATGCCTGCAAGAAACGCATATTAGAGTTTTGGATCAAAAGTATTTATTGAACTCGAGGCTGGGTACGCAATTTGTTGCTTCTGCAGAGAATAAGAAAAATGGAGTGGTTGTTTATGTTAAAAGTGCCTTAACAGCGGACCTAATTGAAGCAGATAAGCATGGAAGATATGTTATGATCGAGCTGTTGTTTGAAGGTAAAAAGACGCTTTTAGTTGGATTATATGCTCCAAATCAACAACAAGCTGACTTTTTTAGTTTACTTCATACAAAGCTTACCCAGTTGGATTATAAATCCTTTATTTTTATGGGGGACTGGAATGGAGTTATGGATGTACAGTTGGATAAGGCTGGAGCCTTTAAACGCATTCCAAGTCACGCTAGACTGCCTAAATCTTTTTTTGAAATGAAGGATGACCTGGAATTGCGAGATATTTGGCGTGAGAGACATTTGCGGGAGAAGGATTATACATTTTATTCTGATAGACACCAATCTTTTTCGAGGATTGATTTTATTTTGTTGACTAATGATCTTCTTTTGAGAACTAAAAAGGTGAAAATCTGCGCAAGAATTATCTCTGATCACAGTCCAGTGTGGTTGGAGATTGATAAGGAAAGAGGAGATAGACGCTCATGGCGCGTAAATGAGAATTTGTTTAGAAATCAGAGAAATGTGGAAGAATGCAAACAGCGGATGAAGGATTTTTTTGAGATGAATATGAATAAGGGTACCTCTATGGATATGGTTTGGGATGCTAGCAAGGCCTATATGAGAGGGGTGTTGATATATATGAATAATAGACATAGACGTGCAGTGGAAACTAGAAGGAAAGAACTGGAGAATGAAATAAAGGAAAAAGAAAAGGCTTTGATTTTGAACCCAGAGGAGGTGAAGATCAAGGAGGCTATTAGACTGTTACGAGGACAATTTGATAAATTAATGGCTGATCAAGTGGCGACCAATCTGCGGTTTGCTAGGCATAATACTTTTTGCAATGCTAATAAGCCAGGCAGATGGTTGGCTTATAGACTGAGGAAAAAACAAAGGGCATCTAATATAGATAAGATTGAGCATAAAGGAAGGGTTGTGTATCAACAGAATCTTATTAAGGATGCCTTTGTGGATTTTTATTCGAAATTATATACTAAAGAGGACATTAATGCAAAAGATATTGATACGTATTTGGAGAAGGCTAGCATCCCGGTTCTTACGCAAGTACAAAAAGAGGGGATTAACCAACTGATTACAGAAGAAGAAATTTTTACAGCTATTAAGGAACTGAAGGTGGATAAAGCACCAGGCACTGATGGCTTGACTGCGGCCTATTATAAAAACTTACAATTAGAGATGATAAAACCGTTAAAGGAACTGTTCCAGACAATCCAGAGGGGGGGAAAGGTGCCCCCGTCTTGGAGAACAGCTTTTATCTCTTTGATTCCGAAGGAAGACCAGGATGCTACTTTAGTTAAAAATTACAGACCGATATCGCTTTTAAATACAGATTATAAGATATTTGCTAAGGTTTTGGCTAATAGACTGATGAGGGTTCTGCAACAGGTGATTCATGGGGACCAAACGGGGTTTATTAGTGGAAGACAAATGAAAACCAATGTGAGACATATAGTTGATGTGTTAGAGTTTTTGGAAAGGCACAACCAGATCTCTGCTGCGCTAATCTTTTTAGATGCTGAAAAGGCTTTTGATCAATTGAACTGGCAATTTTTGTTGAAAGTTTTAGACAAAATGGATTTTGGGGAAAAATTTTTTACAACCGATTAGGGCATTATACCAAAAACAAACTGCCCGAATTATAGTTAACAATAGTTTGACAACAGTATGTAATATTGAGAAGGGCACAAGGCAAGGCTGTCCGCTATCGCCCTTGTTATTTATATTAACATTAGAGATACTATTGGTTAAGATTCGGAATTCGGAAAAAATTAAGGGGATACAAGTTGGAGATCAGGATTACAGATTGAGAGCATTTGCAGATGATCTGGTTGTTACAGTGACCCAGCCAGAGAACTCTGTTGTGGACCTGATGGAGATAATAACACAATATGGGAAGGTTTCTGGATTTAAAGTAAATATACAGAAAACTAAAATTTTGGCTAGAAATATGACAGTTTCGCAGAAGGCTCTCCTAGAAGGATTAACTGGATTTGAGATTGTTAAAAGGGTTAAATATTTGGGGGTGATTTTGTCGCCCTCTAATACAAAGCTATATAAAAATAATTATGAAAAGTTATGGGGGAAAATTCAAAAAGAACTGGAGAGTTGGGAAAAATTGCAATTGTCTTTGTTGGGACGGATTGCAGCAGTGAAAATGAATGTCCTGCCCAAATTTTTATTCTTATTTCAAATGATACCGATTCTTAAGAAAGACTCTAACTTGGAGGAATGGCAGCGTGGTATCAATAAATTTGTGTGGGCAGGGAAAAAGCCACGAGTTAAACTTAAGATTATGCAGGATACTCGTGAGAGAGGTGGCCTTAAAATGCCTAATTTTAAATTATATTATGAAGCTGCTGCACTAGTAGGAATAAGTGATTGGATTAATTTGACACAATCGAGGTTATTAAATCTTGAGGGCCATGATCTGTTGTTTGGCTGGCATGCATATTTGCTGTATGATAAGAAGGTAGATACTGTGTTTAGGATGCATATTTTAAGACAGGCATTGCTGAGAGTTTGGAAGAAGTATAGACATAAGTTAAGCAGCAAGATACCATTGTGGGCAATCCCAAAACACGCAATAGAAAATATACATGCTGGTTTCAAACATGATGAGACTACTTACAAGGAAATTTTAAGTTTGGAAAGGAATATTTGGTGCTTGAAATCATATAGTTTCTTGCGAGAAGAGAAGGTTGTTCAGACTTGGTTTCAATATATTCAGTTACAGGCCAGGTGGAAAGAAGATCAAAAAAATGGATTTGCAACGACTGATGAAAATTTGATAAAGCAAATTAGAAATCAAGGACCAGCACATATTAAACGGATATATCTTGCATTGATAGAGATCGATTCAGAAACAGAGCTTGTTAAGGATTGTATGATAAAATGGGCCCAAAACATTCAGGAAGTTATTACAATGGACACGTGGGAAAAGATCTGGGTGAGGAATGTAAAATTCACTCAAGCTCAAAGTTTAAGAGAGAACTTTTACAAAATGTTTTATAGATGGCATCTAGATCCTAAAAAGCTTGCAAGTATGTATCCGAATTATCAGCCTAAATGTTGGAGGTGTGGTGATGAAGAGGCAACATATTTTCACATATGGTGGACATGTAAAAAGGTCAAGGCTTTTTGGATAAAAGTCTGGTGGAATATGCAGAAGATTTTTAAACGGAGGATAAAGTTTTGTCCGCAATTTTTTTTGTTGGGAATAATTGTTGACGCTACAGTTGTGGACTCTAAGTTGATGTTGAATTTAGTTACGGCAGCAAGACTTTTGATAGGTCAATATTGGAAGAAAGAGGAACTGCCGACTATACAAGAGTGGATTTTAAAGGTTTCCGACTTGGCAGAGATGGCGAAGATTTCGGCCTATTTGAAAGATTACTCGCAAGAACATTATATTATGGAATGGAGAAAATGGATTGAGTTTATCCAGAATAAGTATAGGGTCAAGAAGTTTTATCTAGCATTTGAATAAGTCTTCTTTCGTTTTCTTTTTTCTTTTTTTATTTTGTCTTCTATATATATTTAATAATGCTAAGTTTTGTTTGATCCTATATAAGTTAGAGAGTGATGGATTTTAGAATTTATAGTTGTTAGTATATGGTTGTTTATGATTGCCTTTTTATATATATATACCTTGTATTTAGCTCTGGGAAGTCCGGGGGGGGGGGAGGGGGGTTAGGGGGAGGTGGGGGGGGAGGGGGGAGGGGGGGGAAGGGGGGAGGTAGGGAGGGGAGGAGGGAGGGGGAAGGGGGTTTTTTAAAGGAAAACTGTATTTTTAAAACTTTTCAATAAAAAAAAAAAAATGCAAGTAGAAAAATAGGGACCACTACGGTGGGAAGGTAACAGCGTTCCGTGCGCCTTTGGCGTCTAGTCATGCCGGCCACATGACCACGGAGACGTCCTCGGACAAGCGCTGGCTCTTCGGCTTTGAAACGGAGATGAGCACCGGCCCCTAGAGTCGGAAACGACTAGCACGCATGTGCGGGGGAACCTTTACCTTTACCTTTAATGTCAGTGTAATTATTCATAATTCCAGTTTTATACAAATTTTTCATTTTAGGAAGTTGGGTTCCAGCAAAGTTCAAAATCTAGGGTGTAATTCAGCTTCCCACACAGGAAATGAAATTCATGAATTTGTCTCTTATTTTTATTTCTGTCCAAAGTAGTCCACATCTCCCATTCACCTCATAGTCTTCCCCTCATCTGAACCCAATCAATTCCACCACCTGCCATTTAGTGCAGCTCCAGAGAACTGTAATGTCAATGTTTTTCTCCCTTTCACTAAATATAACAACTGTTAATTCATTTCAAACCTTTCAACGGTGTCTTTCTTCTTTAAAAGTCAAACTCTCTGAGAGGCAATTTAGAACTTTGTTTTTCAGCCTTGACAACATTACCACATGTGGACTTCAACTCCCAGAATTCCTCAGCCAACTGAAATATTTGGTTTAAATATTGCTGGTCCAAGGTTTATACAGTATTTCTCATTCTGTTACAGTTTTAAAGGGAAATGACTGATAAAGGGGTATTTTATTCATTGTAAAAATGTATGGATGGGTTTCTGTGCCATATGCAAATGTTCCTCAAAGCAACATTTAAAATTTAAAGCATCTTTAAAATTACACCAAATTTGTACACAGCATAATGGTCTTTCCTTAGTTTTATGCCCATCAGAGACTTGGTTGGGGAAATTAGTTGACAATCATTTGTCTTTCCAAAGAGGCAAATCTTGGGGAAATACTGAGTGAGAAGGACTTAGTTACTTTGCAACAAACCCATGTCTTCCCTCTTTTTTCTTTTGGATACATAGTGGGCAGACAAGGAATTGCCAAATACGGAAGCAAGCATTTTGAATTAAGCTTGATTCCTGATAATTATATGGACTTAATGTCTTATTCTCTTGCTAACAAATAGCTGAAATGGGATGATCTTTTTACAAAGCCCCTGATGTAGGCCTCCACTCTACAATACAGTCATAAACAGGGTACATATCTAACTTAGAACAGGCTATCAGATCTTATCCTTAGCATCATTCTTCAAAGCATGAGGGCCATTTAGTATTGTCTTCTAGCAGTAAATATGTAACAGTCTGTTTTAAAGTACTTCATAGTACGACATACGACCGACAATCTTTGCTGGCATGGCGAGTTTCTAGTTGTTTTGGAACTGTTGGTGAGACCGTTAAAAGTCGTTAGCACTGTTTGTTCTACCAGCAGCAAGATCTGACTGCTGGCCCAGTGATGGATTCTACTGCAAATCAGGGCTGTTTCCAGAGGAGGCAGAGGAGGAGAGGACCTGGAGCTTATGGAGCGAAGGAACTGGATGAGGCTGTCGGCAGGCCCAGAGGAAGAGAGAGAGGCTTTTGGAGGAGTTGGTGGCGGCGGCGGCAGCGTGCTCCAGGGGCGAAAAGAAGCAAGGCCTTTTTAAGGAAAGGGTGGAAGAGTCAGGATCAGAAAAAGGAAAGAGGGCGAGGTTGTCAGAATACAAGCGAATTTGAGGGCTAATCCACATGGAGCCCCATTTCCATCTGTCCTGTTTGCCATCGTTCACTCCCTAGAGACTAAAATGGACAATGTGAAATTTGAGTGGGCCCCGAACAAGGAGTATATATCGGAGGTGGTGACCCTTTGAGAGCTGTATGCAACGAAATTTCATTTTGATGTATGCCAATTGGTGTACATTCAAAGTGATAATAAAGTTATCATAAAGTTATCATCAGTATTTTGAGCTTCTTTCCCAGTTCTTAATTGCTTGGAAAAGGGGATCTAATAATGCTGCGTACAGAAACACTGCGTAGCTCCATCAGAATGACATTTGATTTCGAAAGAGTTAAAAAGCCTTTAGGTTCCCATAGCCACCCTTAGGATTCCTTCCTTAATCCCTCATTTTACACCCCTTATTCTATATATAAGCCAAATATTTATTTGACAGACATTACTTATTCATGTGTTTAATCTGTTCTACTGACTGGCTACTAGTGTTTTATGAAAAATTTTAACTTCATAATTTTACTGGTTCCTAAAGGGAGATTGCATTTTTGTTTCATGAGAAATGTTGAGTAGAGCCTTGGTGGAGCAGTGGGCTAATGCCTCCTTAAGTAACACCAGCTGCCTGCAATTAGTGCAGGTTCGCATCCCACCAGGCTCAAGGTTGACTCAGCCTTCCATCCTTCCGAGGTAGGTAAAATGAGGAGCCAGATTGTTGGGGGCAATAAGCTGACTTTGTAATAATGCCGCTTGGGGGGTGTATGAAAGCCCTAATAAGCAGGCATATACATAGAATGAAGGCTACTGCTAAGCTTGTAAGCCGCCCTGAGTCTTCGGAGAAGGGCGGGATATAAATGGAATTAAAATAAAAATAAAATAAATAAATAAAGGCTAGATATGTAGAATAGAATAGAAATAGAATAGAATAGAATAGAATAGAATAGAATAGAATAGAATAGAATAGAATAGAATAGAATAGAATAGAATAGAATAGAATAGAATAGAATAGAATAGAATAAAGTGGTAGGCAAATATAATTACTGGAAACCAAAGCAAGGAAATGTAAGATTTGAGTTTCTTCAGCTTCACCGCACAGGCCAGTATCAAATTCATTCAATGAAAGTACATTCTATTTCAAAGAAAGGGAAGTTTTGGCCAATGTCAAAAAGTTACATGTGTGGGCCCTTGTGGCTCTCAAGTCTCTTTTTGATGGCCTAACTTTGGCTACACAGGCTAAATATCAATGACATAGTTTAATGCTATTTTGAAATCAGTAATACTTGAAAAATATTGCCCCAAAATACTGTGAACATAGTTTAAGACTCCTTAAATCCTGGTTGAATCTACTTTGTATCATCAATGTGCCTTCTGACCTCCATTCCCAAGTTAAGTGTGCCTGCTGACCATTGAAATAATACCTTTGAAGATGTGATGGAATATGCACCTGCAGCAGCAGAGGGGGCGAATATTCCCAACTCAAGAGCTGTCCCAGAAAGAGATCTGGATTAAAAGACTGTGGTCTCGAAATGGCAGGGGAGGGGGGGGGGACAAGAGGTTGAGGATAACTACACCCTAGAATCTCCGAGGATATATCCATTAGCTTAGAAAATTATATCTTTAATTTGGCAAGATTCTGGCCATTAGGTGTAAGCAAATAAATGTTTGGACTCAATTGGATTTCACTGACTGGACTCTTGGCTTGGGCCTAAAAGAAAAGTCACTCTTAAAAACGCATTCAATACTCATTCATCCAGCAGTTCTCACATTTGCACTTTGATTATGGATTGAATACAGGCATAAATTTAAAAAATGCTTCCTAGATCATTATCAAATAGTTGTATGCAAAAATGCTGGCACTCTGATAAAATAGCATGTTTCAGTGAATTCCCATGTAAAGGAAAAATCTATATGGTAAACACTTAAAACATGTTCAAATTCATCATGGAATATTTTTAAGATGCCCTAATCTCACTAGATTCCAGCTAGTGAATATATAATACAACAGAGAATTTTTTTTAAAGACAGCACAAAATAAATCAAAATAGCTATAGTGGATGCCTATAATAAATTAGGTTTAAAGGTACGATTTTACTTGCTTGCTTGATGCAACATCGGGTGGAGCTTCATTTACCTCCAGGGACAATGTTCCATGAAATGGGAGCTACCACAGAGAATGCCTGTAGAACAGGCTGGACATTAGATTGAAGTTGAAGAAAAATCTCTGCAAACTGGTCATATCTGCAAACAGAATTCCAGATCACTGCAAATGATCAACTGGAAGGTTTAGATATCAGACTAATTGTCTACAGGCCCATAATACTGATATAAAAATAATTTGCAAGAGAAAGTTGTCAGGAGAGAAACCCTTCTCTCCAACTTCGTTGCCTAAGATTCATTTATAGAAAAAGAGTAAAGAATATGAAAAGAATATCTTGCCAATCACTAATCTACGACTATCTATAATATTAATTTAATGAGCATTTATTTGGAACTTACTTTAATTCTTGTTATTTCATGTAGCATTTTTATTCTGTATGTTCTGTAAGCTGCCTGGGATGCAATTTGTTTTTAGCAGTAGCTAAATTTCATAAATACCTCCAAATCAACCGTGAAGTAGTTACAGGTAAAGAGAGAATGGTTTTGCAGTAGTCTTCAGTCCCCCAGGCTTAAATATTACTGATACATGTACGTGCAAGCAGTCCTAAGAATAATTTGATATTAAAGGAAGGAAGGAAGGAGGGAGGGAGGGAGGGAGGGAGGGAGGGAGGGAGGGAGGGAGGGAAAAAGAGGATAGCAAGATGGTCTTGGTTGCAGAAAACATTTGGGAGCTTTTATTTTTGCCAAAAATGTTACAAAGGAGTTGTGATTCAAATGGTTTCCAACTGCCATGGTCACTTTTTTTTTGAAACTGCAAATTCGTGTTTAAACTTTGTACATCCAGATGTATCAACCTCTGTCCACTTGAGGATTCACTTGAATATACAGTTTTACTAAAGATGCCTAAATGTTTGTATACAACTTTATATTGTTTAACTATAACACAAGGACAAGGTAATGAAACATTTATCAGGTTATCTTTTCAGATGTTTGATTTCAACAGTTTAAATAATGCAACTCAAGTATTGCATTTGCTGAAGTATTGCATTTAACTTAAATGGATTGGTGCTTTGTATGATTTTTTTAAAGTATTGCCTAATAATATTTATCAGCATAATAATTTTCCATTGTTAAAGTAGTTTAATTACAAACTGGAATAATTTTTTTTAAATTTCATTTTAATTATAAAATGGAAGAAATTTCTCTTCAGTTTGAACACATCACATTTGTCTTATGAGAACAAGATTTACAGTCGTAAGTTGCACATAAAGGGTTTATTTTAAATGTTTTAAGGATAGAGTTACATCATAATTATAAAAATTACTTACAGAATTAAGTAACAGATTTAAAGATTTAAAGTGTTTATACTTCTAAATGCAGAGAACAGGGAACTGTCTACATCATTAAAAAATAAAAAAATGAAACCAAGCTCTAGAGATGGTCATTTACCTAATTTTAAAATGTGAACACGAAGACCTTTGAACTATACACATAGCAAGAACCATCCAAATTGCACTAATGATGAAAAATATAAAAAGCACAGCATTTCCAAGGAACCACACATTTTTTATTTTTTTGGTTCTTTGAAATGGTTGCAATTAATATATTCATGGAGAAGTCTTTTTTTAAAACGCACCAATTTAAGGAAGTTAAAAATTATCCAGCAAAAATAGCTTTTTCCACTATTGCCTGGGTTTTTAATATGATTCTACTTCATCACAATTCAGGATTTGGCACAAAAAAGCCTATTACTAATTTGAACTAATTTTTATTTCTTTTTGAACAAAGTACATGGTCCCTTCAAACGCTGCATGACACATACAAAATGGAAAGTTACCTCCTTGGCACTATGTTTGCCTCACCAGTGCATTTAATCCTACT
Organism: Vipera berus; assembly: GCF_964194415.1. Classification (NCBI taxonomy): domain Eukaryota; kingdom Metazoa; phylum Chordata; class Lepidosauria; order Squamata; family Viperidae; genus Vipera; species Vipera berus. The sequence goes on from NC_138203.1 coordinate 60,377,745, forward strand.
ATCACCATTAAAACAGCACAATAAGCAAATTCACAAAAAAAAAACCTAAAATAAAAAAACCTAAAAACCTAAACATTTTTTAAACATGCAACTTTAACTTTCTTACATTGAACATTCTACCTTCTAAGCATGCAAAAAAGGGATGATCTGCATTTAAGTTTTGTCTTAAAATTTTACAGGGCAGCCTGACATCACATAAACACACAATATACAATACTACAGCAGGTAAATGGAGAAAGGCCAATAACTTTTATACACAGATCCATAGCTTGTGCCACCACAAGCTTGTAATAACTTGGAAACCAATGCTGAATCTCTGGAGCAAGGGACCAACATTAGTTACCAGGGTGACAAGCACTGCATGCAGATCTGAAATATGAGCCTAAAATGAAGCCCAAAATAGATGGGCAGGGTGTAAAATTAAGTCTCTAGCTCAAAAACAGAAAAAGGTGGTCTAAGCTATCAAAAAAGCAGACAATGTGGACACTTAAAAAACCATAAAATTTATACAGAATATAGATTACTCTAAACTGGCAGAATGTGGTGTATTAAGAGACTTGCAGAAATCACCTCATCACAAGCTCTTTGAACATGATCTTTTTGTTCCACTTAATTCTTTGCAAGTATCTTGAGACATACTCTTGATTTATAGTTTATGTAGCCCACAATTGAAAGTACTACATTTACGTGTTTCTCTTGTGTATGTTTAATACACACTCATTCTTGTGCCACAAATATCAACTTGGGCTCATGGAGCCAGGCTCAGCTTTGAGATTTACATGCAGGACTCTAAAGAGTCAATAGAAAACATACAGATCTGCTGGATGAAAAACACTGGGTTGCAAATCTGCTCACTTTTGTTCAAGAACACAGGAACATCATGACTCAGGTACTCGGGGCTTAAAGACTGCATTGGAAAAGCTCTTCATGGAAAAGACAAAAGTTTGCCTTTGGTTGCCTATTGATGAAATACTGGACATAATGCAATAGTAGCAATGGTCAAGAAATTTTTAGATACTGTATTTATATGGTGAGTATTACCATTAAAGAGCATAATGAGGCACAAGCCTTAAGGCTACAATATGAATTCAGGCAAAACTAAAAAAAAGTCTAAACTGCATGGAGTTTAATATGCATACTCACACCAGAGGTAAACTTAACCTCAAAAAGCTGATCAGCAACACTTCCTAAAATTCCTCAGCCTTGTAGTTAAGCAAAGAGGTTTGGTTCTCATTTACTTGTGCAAAGCAGTCTTCAGTCACTGCAATGCCCTGCCTCAAATTGGTTGCTTTATGATATTTTCCACTGATTAGTTTAAAAAGCTGCCACGCCAATCTACACTTTACAAAAAAAATGACCCAAGAATGAATTTGAATGAAGCTGCGGGTGGCTTATTTACATCCATCCTCGGCTGCAGATGGCTGAACCATGGAGACTGTCTAGCTTCCGTTAGATAGTGCACCATTAGCATGCAGAGCCCTAGTGTTCTTTTAATGTAGTTCACATTAAACAGCATACCTCAAGCAAATACAATGTACAATACAAAAGGCGACAATAGGTTGGAATTGTATGTCTTGTTTGGACTCACCCCAAGAAGAAAGGCCAGGAGAAAAAAAGGTAGAAGCCTTCTTTAGCAGAAGATAAGGAAACAAGAAGGAATGCAGTATATCAAAATAGAAGGCAACAGATGACTTTCTTTCTCAGTAAGACAAGCCTTTAATGTATGAGGACTCTTGTGAGGTTCGTCATTACATGTAACAGATTTTAGTCCACATACAAGAATCTAAGTTGCTAGATTTGATAAGACACCCAATAATTGCTGTGTAGTATTCTTTAATGTTAACATGAATGACTAAGCTGCTACGGCACCAAGCACCTGGGTTCTGCTAAAAGTTAACAAAAAATCCTACAACAATATTGAGAACTGAAGGCATCCTTGCTTTAATTTTATCCAGGTCCTACATTTGATAAACACTTGCTCTGCATTTTTCTTATCAACTGCATCGTATGTATACCATATTCTATTATCCTGTAATTAAAATGTACAACATTCTCATGTAACAGAAGTGTAATAGTATCTGGAACATAGGACACTGATATTAATTGGTTTAGGCACTCCTTAACACTGCTTAAAATAGTTTTAATCATCTCTGCCCAAACCCCCAAAACAAGGACGTAATATGTTTAATACAAGAAAACTTAATATTACATACAGGAAAGCAATTTAATATCAAGCTACACTTGCATTGGCAGTTGAAAAGTTAAGTGAAAAGCCAAGGGAAAGATATAATTGGGGGAGGGGGAGAAATCAGATTAATGATTACATTGCTAGATTCTTTTACACAGCTTGAATTTGCAGCTGCTGGTTTTTTTGTCCTAACTTTATCCAGATACCCACCCCCCCAACAAGACCTCCTCTAAGAAAAGGAATTCCCCTACATAAAATGTGTCATGTTCACATCAAAGTCTATTTGTACAGTTCACAATGGAATAATTTTCCTGGCAGATTGTGGGCTCGCAGGGACATTTAAGCTTTCAAATAAACTGGAAAGCAGTTAAGTCTTCTGTGTCTACAAATTTTACACTGAAAGTTCCACAAGTTTGGCAAAAGTTTGCATGGTGGCGTCTAGGATGTCTTCACCAAATCATAGACATAAATATGGAAATCATCATCAAACTTGATGAAATAGACAGAGGGTTTGGCTTCAACTTGATGAATCACCATGCCAGTCCTTTTTGAGCCATCTTCTTTGGCATATTCCACTTGTTTTCCAACTAGGCTGTCCACAACTTCTCCAGGTTCCCGCTCTGCTGGAGGTGAATCATCTGAAAAGACAAAGTTTATATTAAAACGCAACAGCGTTTAACATAATATACCCTTATTAAGTCCATTTCTTCATCCAATTATCTATGTTACCACTGTCAGTTTATTCACTTCTAATAATAAGCAGACAAGCAGACAGCTTAAAAGAGAAGTTCCTTCTTTACAAATGAAAACAACCAGGAATGTATAATTGCAAAAAGTACACCTTTTACCAAGTTTATCTTAGTGATCCATTTCAAGCACCTTAAAAGAAATGGAAAGAATGGATGTTCCCAAAATGTTAAGACTAATTCGATTGATTGAATGGTTAATGACTTATTCAGATGGATAACTTTGTAACCTTGGTAAATATATTCTACTTTATGCAGCATAGCATAGCCAAAATTTCAAATGTCGAAATTATTCTCCTTAAACTCAAACTCAGGGTGAACAGTCCAACAAATTCTTGTTTAAAATAGGTTCTCTTGTACCTTTCCCAACATCAGCACTACATTCATGTACATTATTTTTTGTAAGCCTCATCTTCCCTTGCACCCAAATAGTGGGATCTGAATATTCCTATAGCTGGATGTAAATATAGGGCACAAGAGGTGATAACATTATATTCTATAAAGGAAAAGGAAAATAGAAATTTAAGAACATTAAATCTAGGTAACTATTCACATGCCATGGATGTGAATACTGCCAACAGCAGCAGTCAATTCTCTCTTGCCTTCCCTTCCAATTAAGTATTTGTCATGCTAACCTAAAGGTTCATCTTGATTGCACAATATTCAAAACATGCAACTGTGTTGAGGAACCTTTCTGTTCTCTACTTGGGTAGCTCTCAGTTCAGTTCACAAGAATTATTCTTTGTATCGGTGATAAAATTTATTCTCAAAACTCCCGTATTCTAGCAAACTCTGAGAATTTTAAATTGATTTTTATATATGGATCAACTTACTAGAATCAGGCATAATACGGAGATCGCCTTCTTTATAGTCATCTAAGAGCTGGTACATGTACAAGACAGGATCCTTTTCATAGGTAATATAAAACCATGTCTTCATTATAGGTGCTTGAGCCAAGACCATTCCCCTCCATTCATCTTTTGAGCCATCTTCTGTCTCAAACATATGCTCTACTGCTTTGCCAATCATTATGTCTGCCAGGTGGGCATCACTGATCCGAGACGAAGCTGAAAGATACAGTTCAGTGCTTGATTAACATAAGCTATACCCATTCTATTTTAAGGTGCCAGAAAAATAGTATAAATGCAGCAATTGAGCATTGCTCGACTTCAAAACTAGATAAATGCTTGATTTTACTCAAGATTTTATTCAAGATTAACATAATTAAAAATTCTCTGTATGGGATTTAGGTAAGAAGGGTATTCAACAATCACACTTAAAGGCTGAAGAAAACTTTATTAGATTAACTGAAATAAAATTATTCATTAAGCATTGACTACACTTGCAAGAAAAAGTATGTGAACCCTTTGGGATTACGTGGAGTTTTGCATGAATTGGCCATAAAATGCGCTCTAAATGTCATGTAAGTCACAACAATAGAAAAACACAGTCTGCTTAAAATAACACTACACAAACATTAGCTTTTGTCATGTTTTAATTGAAGATAAGATGGAAACATTCACAGTGCAGGGTGGAAAAAGGTATGTGAACCTTTGGACTTAATAACTGGTTGACCCTCCTTTGGCAGCAATAACCTCAACCAAACGTTTCCTGTAGTTGCAGATCAGACCTGCACAACGATCTGGAGTAATTTTGGACCACTCCTCTTCACAAAACTGTTTCAGTGTAGCAATATTCTTGGGATGTCTGGTGTGAATCGCTCTCTTAAGGTCATGCCACAGCATTTCAATCGGGTTGAGGTCAGGACTCTGACTGGGCCACTCCAGAAGGCGTATTCTGTTCTGTTGAAGCCATTGTTTTGTTGAATTACTTGTATGCTTTGGGTCATTGTCCTGTTGCATCACCCATCCTCTGCGGAGCTTCAGTTGGCGGACAGATGGTCGTACGTTTTCCTGCAAAATGTCCTGATAAACTTTGGAATTCATTTTCCCATCAATGACAACAATCCGTCCAGGCCCTGAGGCAGCAAAGCAGCCCCAAACCATGATGCTCCCTCCGCCATGTTTTACAGTGGGGATGAGGTTTTGATGTTGGTGTGCTGTGCCTTTTTTTCTCCACACATAGTGTTGTGTGTTTTTCCCAAACAACTCAATTTTGGTTTCATCTGTCCGCAGTATATTTTGCCAGTAGTGCTGTGGAACATCCAGGTGCTCTTTTGCAAACTTCAAACGTGCTGCAATATTTTTTTTGGACAGCAATGGCTTCCTCTGTGGTGTCCTCCCATGTACTCCATTCTTGTTTAATGTTTTCCTTATTGTAGATGTCTCAACAAAAATGTTAGCATGTGCCAGAGATTTCTGTAGGTCTTTAGCTGATGCTCTAGGATTCTTCTTTACCTCATTAAGCATTATGCACTGTGCTCTTGCAGTCATTTTTACAGGACGACCACGCCTAGGGAGAGTAGCAACTGTGCTAAACTTTCTCCTTTTGTAGACAGTCTGTCTTACCGTGGACACATGAACATCAAGGCTTTTGGAGATGCTTTTGGAGATACTTTTGTAACCCTTTCCAGCTTCATGCAAGTCAACAATTCTTGATCGTAGGTCTTCTGAGAACTCTTTTCTGCGAGGCATGGTTCACATCAGACAGTGCTTCTTGAGACCAGTAAACCCAAAACAGGTGTGTGTTTTTAAAGGGCAGGACAGCTGTCAGCAACACATCCAATATCATCACACTGATTGGAGTCAAGGTTGGCTCACTCCTGGCTTCAATTAGCTCTTGGAGAAGTCATTAGGCTAGGGGTTCACATACTTTTTTCACCCTGCACTGTGAATGTTTACATGTTATGTTCAATTAAAACGACGACAGCTAATGTTTGTGTAGTATTATTTTAAGCAGACTGTGTTTTTCTATTGTTGTGACTTACATGACGTTTAGAGCGCATTTTATGGCCAATTCAAGCAAAACTCCACGTAATCCCAAAAGGTTCACATACTTTTTCTTGCAACTGTAAGATTCAATTTTAGAGTTATCTTATTCAATTTTGACTTATTTTAAGCTTGTTCAATTTTACCACAACCATTAACATTTATATCAATATTATTTGGAAATGCTTTTCTTAGAAGCTAAATTTATTGACAAAAAGAGGGATTCTTTGGTTGTACTGCCTTTACTATGTAAAGCTCATCCTTGAAAAGGTTCAATAGGAGAACCTGGTAAGCATTTATTTCAGTAAGAATTCAGCAGAAGGGATAGGCTATGATTCTTAGTAAACTGGACACATTGCATTTGCAGGTTCTCTATCATTTGACAATTTTTTATATTTTAATTTGCTGCTTTGTAGGATATGAAAATGTTTATATTTGCACTTTAAACAGTACTATGTTCAATTGGCAGCTGTTCATAAAGACATATGGGGATTATTTAAATCAGTAAATTTTCTATCTAACATTCCCTAGTGCAGAAAATCATTATCAATTCACTTCTATTGCCTGTGGCAGTATTTGACGATTAACACCCAACACTTCTAGACTCTATCAAAATACTTACCAACTCGATCTGGAAGGACTTCAAGCGCTGAAACCCTCTCATCTTTGTGCAGTTCGAGTCCATAGACACAATCAAATCCATCGTATTTAATAAGGAAGAGAGAGGGGTTTACAGGAACCTGGTCTAGGACTGTGCCTTTCCACTGTGTAACAGGCCCACTCCCTTCTTTCCATCCATGTTGTATTCTGCAGCCTACAATATTTCTTCTAGGTTGAGAAATGGGTTTACTTGGTCCCACGTTGTTTCGATGCTTTCTGTATTTATATATAAAGCCATTAAGATGTAAATACATTGAAAAAATTCTATTACTTTGTAGGAGCTGCTCAGTCACGTTGAACTGCAAGATTGGTAGCAAATCAATTTAAAAAATAATATGAAGCATCTCATACTTTACTCTTTCATATTAGGAAATTTATTTATTTAATACATACACATGGACAAAATTTTCAGCAATGAGCCAAGTCCACAGTACATTTGCACCACGTTCAGTAAATAATACTATGACTGTATCTCCTCCCAAATATATCCTCATTTAAGAGATGAAGTTTTGAATCTTTGTAAAATTATTTCATGTGATTCTAGAATTATCTCAGAAGTAGACTCTGGCTGAACTCCAGAAAATTTCCACTTTAATGTAGTGCTCTGATCTTGGCCAAAGAAACATTAGTCTTTTCTTAGAAATATATGTTTTGTAATTAACATAAATTTATTTTACCTATCTGGTTTCAAAAATATGGATTTTACTAGAATCCTTGGCTCCAAAGCATAACATTTCGTATTTATTAATAACAATGTTTTTTCCCTGCCCTATTCCCACCCTGCAACTTGACAGGAGGTTTGTATTCTCTCAAAAAAAGCCTCCCAGGGCTGGGAAACACTTGAGACAGTTTGGGTATATGAGAAATTACAGCCAAAGCTTTGAAAAACCAAAAGCCTTGTGTTTCCATGCTGAAAATTCTTTAATCTTGAACATATGGGATTTGATTTCAGGGGTGCAGAAAATTTTTACCACTCTTACCCTGAATAACTCATGTTGCTTAACATGAATTCAATGTGGTTCATATAATAATTTTTATTTCTTGCTAAAATTATTATATAGCAATAAGTTGGGATGGGATAAAAATACCTTTCAACTCTATAACCTTATCATTGTCCATCTTATACATTTCATATTCTACATTCCTTAGCACTCTTTTGCTATGATAAAATTGATATATTACAGAAGAAAACACAAGAGGCAATAAGTCTTCTCATAATGCCCACGTTAGATAAAAAATAAAGTCTTAAAATATCCAGATAACTAGTTTTTTGAGCAGATTTGTAGATGATACAACAGCTAATCTTCACAAAGCTCTATAACTGCAGCTCCCACATAAAAATGGAAAGCATGAGATTAAAATGATAACACTACTTACTTGTGGGAAGCTCTTTTCTTCATCATGCTGGCAGAGACACCTGCATGCCCTACAAGAAAAAAAGCAAACAAGAACTAAGACAAGAGGCAAAATTGCATGATGGGAAAATTTAAACTTTATTCTTATTTCACAGAGCATTTGCTGTGGTTATACACAGAGCATATCAGTCAAATCTAATCTATCCTAATTTAAACCAGACCCAGTAATTAAACTTTTTCCCATCCCCACAGATGACTTGATATTCATAATTCAAAATTAGGCTTGCCTGAATATAACAGAAGAGCAGACATTTTCTATCCCAACATTATGGAAGACCTCCCGTCTTTTACAAACTGTAGAATTATCAGATGAAATTGTGGTATATAAAGTTTGGTGCTTTAACCTTCATGTTGCTAGATAATGTTAGTCTTGATTACTTCTCTCCCTAAATACCCTCAGTCTCCAATAACATAAGACAGACTCTATAACTAGGCTTGCTTAGGTCCTTGAATAGAAAAAAATATATTTCATGTTATTGGGATTTTATATTCCAAATTAAGACAAATATTATGGTTAGACAACTTTCTTACACAGTTGTTTTGGTTCTCATACTGCTAAAGAGCTAATTAACAAAGATAACACAGGTATGAATCAAGAATATTTTGGGTTATCTCCATAGTGAAAATATTACATAAAACCTGAAATTATAGAAAATTATTTTTAAAACATATCCTACATCTGCCTAGCATATGGCAATTAGTCATATTCTAGGAACTCTGTGTATTGTTATATACCTTATAAACCTTGATCATATAGTATCTCTGCAAATATAATGTAAAACTGATCCATAAAAGAACAAGCCAGCCATACAGAAGCATTTATCCTGTCAACACTTTTTCTTAATGTGAAAAGAGCCAATGTACATTTTACATTAATTCTGTGTCTCTTTGTAACTGTATGTGGTTGCTAAATGCTGGCATACCAAGCTAGTCATTATACCAAATGATCTTTTTTTATGCAACCCTATCAGTTTTACTATTTGTCTTTTATCCCAGAAATGTTAGAATTTGTTGGTGTTTTCATCTGTGTTTACAAATAACTTAGATTCTTTAGATAGGTGCTGCAAATATAAAATAGTATGACAGGTGGTTCTTCACTCAGGATTGTTCTTTTAATGATGGTTCTGTGATGGAATGTGCACCTGCAGCAGCAGAGGGGGAGGATTTTGCCAACTCAAAACTTTCTCAGAGGGAGCTCTGGATCAAGAGACTGCCGTAGTCCTGAGATGGAGGGGTGAGAGAGAAAGAGGTTAAGAGTAGCCTCATCCTAGAATCTCTCCGGATATATCTAGTAGCTTAGAAAATTATAGCCTTACTTTGGCAAGATTCTGTCTATTAGGTATAAGCAAATAAAGGATTGGACTCAATTGGATCTCTGTCTCATCTCTGGGCTTGAGCCTAATGGGTTCAAAGTTATAACAGTGCTGGGAAAAAATAGTTTATAATTTACTCTTAAAGTTCTGACCCTTCTACCATCCCTGCAGCCACATGGTCACAATTCAGACACTTGGCAATCAGCTTGCATTTATGAAAGTTGTGGTGTCTCAAGGTCTCATGATCATGATTTGCGACTTTCTCAGATGGCTTCTGACAAGCAAAGTCAGTTGGAGAAGCCAGATTTAGTTAACAGGAATGTGATCTGCTTAAAGACCACAATAAAATGGTTTTAAAACTGGGTCTGGTCATGTGCTGGCTTACTAAACAACTGGCTTTGCTTAGTGATTCAGTCCCAATGGTGGTCATAACTTGAGGACTACTGGTACAGCTCATATTTATTGAATACACAACTAATAACCTAGTATTTAAATTGTTTTGCACAAAACAATTTTGCATAATAATTCAAAATTGGCAAAAATAGCATATTAAATGAAATTAATAAGTGATATCAAGAAATGTTGTGTTAACCTATTCTGGCAAGTTATTAAACAAGAATAATTAAATCTGCTTAGGCTAGGCCAGGAGTAGGCAACCGTGGCTCTTTTATGACTCATGCACTTCAACTTCCAGAATTCCTGAGCCAATGGCTGGCTCAGGAATTCTGGGAGTTGAAGTCCACAAGTCATAAAAGAGCCAAGGTTGTCTACCCCTGAGCTAGGCCAAGTAATCCTTGCCTTTTCCTTTCCTTTCCCTAAACTGGAAGCTAACAGACTTGCCTTCAGAAAATATGTTCTTGAACCTTCTAAAGAAACCCTTAATTTTATCAAGGGCATCAGCTGCAGTGCAATTTAAGATATGCAACACATTTTTAATATTAGAATTTTAATTTCTATCCCCAAAGGGGATAGGATCAGTTAGGACAAAAAAGCTGAAATGCATATACTAGGTACTGGTCTATATTCAAATAAAATCATGAAGAGCAAGCAAACTGCCTAACTTTTTCAAAGCAAGATATCAGAGCCACAGCTTTGATATTCTAATATAGTTACTACTAATAGAACCTCTTTTATTAAAAGTGTGCCAGACATGTTGCTGAATACCTAACATTGCACAGTTAAAATATAGTCTATGGCCCAAAATAAAGCTTTGTTAAGTAACATATGGCTACTTGAATGTTTAAAATGGACCGTGTCACTGAAAACACATTATTAATATTCCTGTAGAACAGAAAGATTTAGAAGAAGCCTAGAATATTTAGTGGCAACAACACAATAAGAAAGATCCTATTATAAAAAACCTTGTCATATAGTTTGACTGAAGATACTAGTAAGTTTTCTCCTTATTCCACTTAAAGAATAAATCTTGCCTTAACATTTTTTGTGGGTGGGCAAAAGCCAGATTTTTTCATATTAGCAATATATGTCCCAGATAGAATTGCTATCAGTTATCTATTGTCATCATTGGTTTCAGTGTTCACCAAAATTATTAGATAAAAGATTATTAACTCAAAGATTTCCATCTTTGAGAATAGCAGATTGTCCCTACAATAAGGATGACAACTGATTTAATACACAACACAATAACACATTACTTTATATAACTACAAGGGAAGCAATTTATGCTGACACATCCAGCCTTTATGGGATGGATATGGAAGAAGGTTTGTCACTGTTTTGAAAGTCATAGCATTTGGATCTTCTAAATATAGAAAACAAAGTAAATGTAATGTGTGTTCTGACTATTATTTATTGCAAATGTACACCCTATCTTCATTCACAAAGCTATAAATAGATCTAAGCAACAACATGTTGATACATAATATGAAAACAGTATAGAAAGCTTCTATACAGATTAAGTCTCTAACACAATATTTTAATATTTAACTTATTTTATCACCTGTTAATTGCAATCTAACAAAACACAATTATATTTCATTTTCCACTATTGGGTTTCAATAATGACTACCAGTTCCTATTCTATGCTAGTATTATTCAAGCTGGATATATTTATATTGTGCGCTGATAATTAAAAAAACCAACCTAATAATAGCAGAAGTATTTTTATAGTCATTCATGAAAAATCTATTACATTTTTTCTTTTATCAGAAATTCTTTTGTGATTCTAGAGATGAAAATCAATGGACTAAATTCTGTTAAGTAGTGGTCTTTTGGTAGGATACTGAATTTAGTAGCTGGAACATTAAAGTGTGGAATAGGCCTAACAAACAGTTGTAGTTGATTAGAGTGCTGACTCATGCATGATGCAACCTCAGCTATGATTGGTTGTTGTAAGTATAAAGGGGGAGTTTCCCTTTTTTCCCTCCTTTTTCTTGTGTGTTCTATATACTGTTCAGGTTTACCTCATGATATTCCTGTGTCCCTGACTATCTTGTATTCTTCCTGTTCTGGATGATGACAAAGACTGCTGTAAATTTGATAAATGTTAAATATATTTGTGTCTGTGTCTCCAACTTCATCTTGATGGCTGCTGCGCAATTCCCTGTCATCTTTATATAAAAAAAGTTTTAGCCAGGTTGATTGGGTAGTATAAAAGCAGTTAAATTCTGTGCATTTTTGCTGGATCTGGGAAGACAGATACAAGCCTAGTACTAAGATTTAAACTTTGCACATTATAATTTTGAGATAAATTTTTAAAATTATTTTTATGAGGTTATATTATAATTTTGTATTTTATGTGCTTGTTTTATATTGATGCATACTGCACCCAGGACCAAAGTAAATATTTGTAATAGGTCACAAACGTTTTCCTCATTTTAAAATATCAGTGCCTTTATCTCCTCTGATGTAATTGCTTACTAATGGTGATTTTTTTTCCTGGCTTACAACAGTTACAATAAATTTAAGTTACAAAAATAATTTGGCTATCCTGATAACTTAATGCTCGATTAATGTTGACCAATAAGGAATATTTATATTAACATTTATATCCCATGCAAATATGCTTTGAATGGCTTGTAACATTAAAAAACATACAAATTAAAAATGGAAAAGACTACAGTAAAAGTATTTATAAACATTTCTAATAAGAATTAGCTAGTAAGAGTAAGTAAGGCAAACATAATAACCTCAGACAAAATTTATACTACCTATGGGGTGAAATGGCTTAAAGATGATCACGAACACTTTGAATTGAACCCAGAAATAAACGAATTAGTGCAGCTGAAGAATCAATTATGTAGTGATGTCAAAAATATCTGGCACTATTTCTGGTCCTACATTTTAAACCTGTAATAATCAAACCTAAATATTATGATGTAGCCATAACTACATGCAATATTCACTACAATACATGCGGACATTCACACACCACCCATGATCCATTAGATAACTGTTTTAGAGAGATTTCCTTACTAGATTCCTCAATGCCTTCAACAATGGCAGAGCTTCATATGTTCTGGAAAAGTTCTGGGAGATATACAGTAATTATCTGTCTTGAAAGTAGTTCATACACACACACACACACACACACACACACACACACACACACACAAAAGGTAAAGGTTCCCTCACACATGCGTGCTAGTCGTTTCCAACTTTAGGGGCCGGTGCTCATCTCTGTTTCAAAGCCAAAGAGCCAGCGCTTGTCCAAGGACGTCTCCGTGGTCATGTGGCCGGCATAACTAGACACCAAAGGCGCACGGAACGCTGTTACCTTCCCACCGTAGTGGTCCCTATTTTTCTACTTGCATTTTTATGTGCTTTCGAACTGCTAGGTTGGCAGAAGCTGGGACAAGTAACAGGAGCTCACTCTGTTACGCGGCACTTGGGATTCGACCCGCCAAACTGCCGACCATCTGATCGACAAGCTCAGCGTCCTAACCCACTGAGCCACCACATCCCTGTACAGACACATATATGAGATGACCACAGAAAATGTTTATGACATTTTGTATTATCTCATAAAATGCTTTATGATAGTTATGTCATAAAGTCATTTATAAAATTTTTCAAATTTCAATTAAATGGAAGTTTGGGATTTTGGACTTTATTTTATTTTAAAGGCAAGTAATTAACCTTTTTCTGTTTAAATCTACACAAGTTAGGATCCTGTGAAGTTATTTTTGTTAGGGTCTTCATTAACTTTCCAATTCATCTTTTTAACTCCCCCCTTCTTTGATATTATTCTGCTGGGGATCTCAAGGACATATCTAAAATCAGAATGTGAAAGCGATAAACTACTTGTCTCCCCCTTCAAAGTAGACATGTTTTCTCAGAGTGGTTCAAATTATGATGTAGGATGGTGAAGTTATTTTCACTAGCAACTAAAACTTTTCCATACTTGCTACATTCACTCTCTGTTATCAATATTGCATAACATTCATCCTGCAAGTTTTTTCCTTATAAACTTAAAAACACATGTTCATACGTATATTCCAATTATTTCTTTTTCCTATGATAAAGTAGTAATTGCAACATTGCAGTATAATCCAGGCTTTCTTTTGGTGATCACTTTACTTGACTGATAATGAAGTTACTCATCTTAAAAAAAATTGAATCAATTTAATCTTTATTAGGGAGCCCCTCCATCGAGTTTTTCAATACACAAGCCAATGGGGATTCATTCCTTTTTTTACTCTGGAAAAACCTATGCCATTGTCTATAGTCCCGACCTTTCCTTTGGTTTCTTCCCTTCGGGACTCAGTGGGTTGCTTCCCTGAGACTTCCCTTGTCCAGAACTTGAGTCTTTTCGAATCTCAGGTAAACATATATGGGGAAACTGAAAACAGCACTTAACCTTTCCATGATCTGGACTGTTGAGTTGTCCCAGAGAGTTGGTCTCACTTCTTCTTTAGTTACTTATTCTTTGGGCACCTCACCGTTGAGTTTGGAGCAATCCGAGTTCCTTGTGTGGCCCCTTGGGAAAATTAATTGCCCAACCCTGATCTATGGTAATTGTTATCTGTGGTTAACATTTCAATTTTGGCACGCAAGTTTTTATCTGATCTGTTGTTAAAGCTTGCTTCTCTGCTTGTCAGACTGAGATTGCTAAATCTTAACAGACATAGGTAATTCCATATGGAGTAACCTGTAACATGACTGACTAAAGTTGGTTTATTAGCTGGAAGTAAGGTACTAGCCTTCAGACACACTATTTGAGTTATTCTATTTAAGGTACCTTGGTTCAAAAATAGTTGCCCTATGAGGCACCTTGTTTTGCCCAAAGTTTACAGACCTGAGAATTTTAGTAACACACACACCCACACACCTACCTTACCTATATACGTCAAAAATCCAGCACAATTCCTGGTACTACATTTTAAACCTATTGTAGGACAACACTCTGCAATAACCAAATATTTATATGCAGTATATTACACACACACACACACACCACAGATCCTATAAGCAAAGTCTGCCTGAAATGATTTAAGGAATGATATAAATAGCAAAACACAATTTGTCAAATTATGTCAATATGAGGACAGCAGAAAAACTACAACTAAATCCTCTGTATATGCAAACATTCTTAACTGTGCATGAAGTGGAAGAATGAGTTGCAATTGTACAGATGGCCTCCCTCCTTCAGCATGCTTAATTCATGCTGCATACAGAGACTATAAGCAAACTTGCCTAAATATTTTTGCATATCCTGTTTGATTAAAAAGAACCAAAGCCTTATCAGGACAAAGCAAATTTAGGTGGACACCTGCACACGCAAGATAATATTCGAAGAAAAGAGGACAATTAACAATCAGTTTTAAACTGATTAGAATTTTCAAAGAGACTTCCTGAGAAACTGATCTAGATCTCCTGTTTAGTAACCAATAGTTCTAAAGAACAGCAGGAACATCACCTACCCTCTTACGTCCCTCTTGCCATGTTGAGCACTCCAGTATGAATGTGCCAGTCTACATTTGCAGTGGATGTCTAGTGTGACAAACGCAAGAAACTAGCAGAACTCTCAGGTACAGGCATCTGGCCTCCAACACCTAGAAGCACCACAATGCAAGATATGGATCTGCAGCCGTCAGTGTTTGCTATCCACTGATGGGATGTAGGATGGTATTACCTACCTGCATCAGCTCTGGATCGCTGACCTGGTGCCTTTCCAAATGGGGTCTTCATTCATCAGTATTTAAGTGAGCAGCAAAGCTGCTAAACTAGGGTGAAAATCCAGTTCTGTGTGGAGCTGCAAAATTTCTCTGTCTTGGAATAATAATACCAAACTCCAAAATGGAATTATTTTCCCTTGATGATCTTCAATTACAATATTCTGCAAATGAGAAAAATAATTAGTGAAAAATCTATAGAATAATGGTAAGAGTCTGTGCATCTAAATGGGCCAATGAAAGGCATAGATATCCACACCAAGTCACAATGATAAAACAATGTGTGTGTGTCTTCACACTGCAAACTCCATCCTTATGCACATGCATTATGCCTGACAAAGAAATAAGTTGCAAAGTTTGTGTTGTGACATTATGACACATTATTTGGCTTCCTTGCTTGCTCCTTTCCTCAAACTCCACTGACAGACCTCTAGACACAACAACCTCTTTCCTACCATCATGTTGTGGAATCATTAAGAACAGTTATTTGTAGTACAGTAAGGCTGTCATATTTTTCTTTGGATTGAACAAAGTTATCAGTTCTCACTAATCTGACTGAGAAAAAAAACCCAGATTTCTTATTTTTCTTGAAGTTTAGACCAGCAAAAAGGTAATTTCTTTATTCCCATCGCCTTGCTGAGTACCTCTTCCACACCTAATATTTTGAAAACCAGGTAACTCTTAAAATGCAGTCAAGTCTTTTTTAATTTGGACGGAAAGAGAACAGATTATCCAAAAGAACTTGTTACTCATCTACGATGAGGGTTTCTTGGAGTGACAATCTATGAATCCAAACACACAGGACATGTGGCTATGCACAGTTCATAAAATATATTTTATAGCTTATAGTTGTGGTTCTCAACATTTTCTTTATCACAGACCCCCTTTAAATACCTTGTGCGGCCAAAGTCCATGGCCACGGATCACCAAGACTTAACTAAAGATTTAAATCATAACATGTCTTCAAGACTTCTGAAGAGTCAGATGAGAGAGAATATGTGCAGATGAAGCCCTGGGGATCAGAAGAGGGTCATGTGTGGAGATAGGACCCAGGTGTGGGTGTGATGGACTGAGAGTGGAGAAGATGAGTTGTGACAGAAACATTTACTCTTAGACAATTAAACAATTTTTTCTTTCTGCTCACTAGGGCAGACATGTCAAACTCATGACATCACGTGATGTTGTGCGACGTATCAGAGCTTTTTCCCCATTGCTGGCAATGGGATGGGCATGGTTTCGTCATGATGCGTCCAGCCCACGGGCCGGCAGTTTGACACCCCTACACTAGGGGATTTGCAGTACAAGCTTGCTAACAGTTGATAGCATTGAAGGGGGCGGCCTGCAGGGGCAATGAAGCGAGACAGATTTACCTGTCAGAAACCACTTAGAAAGGATGTTGGGTACATGAATAGCTCACTTACAAGAAAACTCAAAACCACATAGCTGGCACAGGAAACTAGAAGCTTTGCAAGATACCCGTGACCTGAGGTGGGCAATAGGTGGCATGACATTTAACTATTTTGCACAGCAAGCGAAAAAGCTTTAGGGGGCTGCAATCCAGGTAACCAATCAATACTATATGTTATACATGTATTATTGAGGGGAGGGCAAAGGGCTGTATGTGAATCACCTTTGATTATAAAAACTGCTGTAAAACTATAATTGCGGCCTTGGTAGCTTTCAAAGCTGGGGCCACTTATATCTTGGTACTAAAATAAAAGTCCTTTTGTTTCACACCTTATGTGAAATTGGTCAATTGGCTTCAACACCAAGCTAATTTCTCTCAGTTTTGAGGAAGTGGGAAACCACGGTAGTCAATATAATAGCCCAATCCAAGTAGAATGCAGAGTCAGATATAAGGAGGAAAAGTTTGGACAAACAACAGTCTTACCCCATGAAATTAAAAGAAGGATCACATCTGTGCAAGACACATAATGCTCTCAGTTGGTGAGTTGATGTGACAATGCCATCTTTTATGATGGCAATTGACTTGGGAGTCAATCTGAAGGGCTTTGACCACATGCAGATAAGGCTTGAAAGATTTGATAACATGAAAATAAGAAGGAAACCTTCCAGCAGAATGATGGAAATAAGCAAGCTAGAATTCGTGAAGCATTTTATTACTTATTGGAAAGAAGTTAGTACTGTCTGTTGAAGGGTGGAAGGAAGAAATGGTTATGAGGTATATTTTTACGAGAGGAGCCGTGTTATTTTATGATTGAAGTACACACTCAGTGAATCTGGCTTTGTAAAGAGTCAGTGTTCCTTATGTATGAAGTCCTCAAAAGGATTTACATTTAGCTACATATCATTGAGAAAACCTGTTTAGGTGACTATTAAGAGTAGTAACTGACCTAATAGCACAGAATCAATCAATATGTAAGAAACTCCTTGAGGACAGATGAGAAGGCATGAGGAACTTAGGTTAAATTTTGAGGTGATGAGCAACTCAACCCACTCTGCCAAATGGGAAGTTAAGATCCAGATGATCTGTTTGCTCTTAATGGGTAGAAAATGGTTTGGAAAATAAATAAAATGCATCAAGAGGAGCAAATCGTGGCAGCCAAAGCTACCATTATGTAACGATGGTGAAGTTGATAGAATTCCTCTGGACTTTTGCAAAGAAACTCTTTAAAAGGAGAATCTGTGGAAAAAAGCATAACTGAAATCTATCCTGAGAGAAGAAAGCATAACCTAGAAGAGGGGGATCTATTCTGACCCTCAAGTAACCAGGACCTATGCCATGTATGGCTTTATAGACAGCAACCTTGGATTGCTCCTAGAAACAAAATGGCAACAAGGGCAGCTCACAAAGCAGAGGCATTAATGTGGGCATACTGAGACATGCCTATCACTGCCTGTGCAGTTGCATTCTAGACCACTTGAAGTTTTCAGTGGTCTTTAAGGGCAGCCTCACATACAGTATATTACAGAGGTCAAGATGTGAGATGAAACAGAACAGATAAAAAGGACATATCATAGATCCTGTCTATGATGTTGTCATTTGGCAAGACCCCAGAGAGCTTTTTCTGCTGCAGGCCCCACCTTTTGCAACATCATCTCCCAGTGAAACTGGCCTTGACCTTGTTGACTTTTCAGAAGAGCCTGATGACATCATGAGGATCCACTGATGTTGGTGGAGAGCTTGGCTGTATTTCTAGGGAAATGAATGGTGCTCAGAGTTTGTGTTTTTTATGGTTTTTAATATTTTTTTAAATGATTTTACTGATTTCTATGATTATTTTTAGTTATGTTTGTACTATTTGGGGGGAGATGTTTAACCTTGTAAGCTGCTCAAAGGCAAGGCAATGAATGGGCATCCATCTAGAAGGAAGGCAGGAAGGCAGGAAGGCAGAAAGGAAGGAAGGAAGGAAGGAAGGAAGGAAGGAAGGAAGGAAGGAAGGAAGGAAGGAAGGAAGGTACACAGACATGATTCCAACACATCCAAACTTGTGTTGCTCCAGACAGTGGGACAGAACCTCAGTAGCCTCATTTGGCCAGCCTGGAATCGAAAGACACAAGTACCCTCAGCATACTGATGATGCAGAATCCCATACAGGTGGATGATCTCTGATCTACAATAAATACTGAAAAGGAGGGGGGGGGGAAAGAATCCCTGTGGTAACCCACAAGGGAAGGGGCTAGGGAACATGGAATATGGAAGACAGCCATTAGATACCATACGCTTACATATAACATTTGATATCTAATATTTTACAGTACAATACATATGGACAATACACTTGGGAACATGGAATATGGAAGACAGCCATTAGATACCATACGCTTACATATAACATTTGATATCTAATATTTTACAGTACAATACATATGGGCAATAAACTTGACTCAAACTATACGTTTAAAACATAGCATTTTAGCACCCTCTTGTGGCAACTTTCTGCAGCTATCTCTGCTAATCTTTCCCAAAAGGTGAATCTTATAGCACTTTTTAGACAATGATCCTCCTATCTCATGGTCCCAGTTGGCCTTAGGGTTTTATGGTTGTCAGGGCATGTGGCTTCTGGCCTCCAAGTGTGATTTTCAATGGTTGTTTTTTTTTTTGCAGTACTATTAAACATGGCCCCATTTTATACATTTTAGTCTTCTCATTTCATGTTTTGTGAAATTTTAAATGCTATAACTTAAAATGTTATGTGCTGCCTAAAAAGTGCATAACCTAGCATCCTGTATGCAAATATGTAAAATAAATATAAATAATCCACTTTCTTACATGATTCAAGATTTACTCATAAGCTATTAAACAGCCTACCTTTGGAGTCAATTCAATAACTAGTTTTTTTTCCTTAGAGAATAGCAGTATAGGTGAACAGCAGTAAGATTTAAGCTCCAAATACAGTTACTTGGATTTTCCACATGCTGAACTACTCAGTATGTTTGCTTTTCCTATGTTCTTTTCAAATAGCCACTACAGTGTTCTGTAAATGTTAACAAAAGTTTGTGCATTGTCCATTTCAAATGTCCTCTATTCAATCTGAAATGAGTTTGAAAAGTACTTTATTCCTCCAAGGTTACATGACTGATTGCAATACAAGTAACAGCCTTTATTTTTTTATGCATCTAAATCAGTTACCATATAGAGAAACATTTTCATTTCTTATTGAGGCACAATCAGAACTAGGTAGAAAAACAAGCTGTTCCCCAAGTATAAATCAATATTTTAACAAATAGCAATTATATTTCCCTCTAGGAAGGAACTATGGCTACTACACAATAGTATAAGTGAATATAGGTTTGCAGTTCCATATGGACTAACATTCTTTGAGGTGGTCACTATATTAGTGATATGCTATCTATAGGAACTGCTATACTACTGAATTTTTTGTGTCTGTCTGTATTTTCAACTTCAGCTGGGCAAAATTACACAGTATAGGGCAGGGGTCGGCAACCCGAAAAAGGAAAAGAGCCACTGGGAACCGGTTCCATCACACATAAAAAAAAGTGGGAGCCGCGTGCGTGCGTCCATGCACGCGCATGCGCAAAAAACGTTTCTTGCACATGCGCGGACGCGCGCGGTTGCCTTTTTTTTATGTGTGATGGAACCGGTTCCCGGTTGCGCGACGGCCCGTCTGCAAAGCTTCCAAAAACGGCAGCTTTCGCAACAAGCGGGGCTGCTACCCATTCCGAGGTGCGCACGCACCTCCCCAAACCTGCCGACGTTTGGGGAAGTGTGCGCACCTCTCGGAATGGGTAGCGGCCCCGCTTGTTGCGAAAGCTGCCGTGGCCCGTCTGAAAACCTGCCACTTTCAGCAGCTTTGCAGACGGGCCGCGGCAGCTTTCGCAACAAGCGGGGCCGCTGCCCGTTCGCGCGGAGGTACGGAGACCTGCTGACGTTTGGGGAGGTGTGTCAATGTTTGACGAACGTGGCAGGTCTCCGGACGGGATGGCGGCAGTTTGGCGAGTGCGCGCGCACTCTCCAAACCGCCGCCATCCCGTTTGCACAGCTGCCATGAACGCGGCAGGTCTCCGGACGGGAAGGCGGCGGCTTGGAGAGGTGCGCGCGCACCTCCGCCCTTCAGAAAGGTGCGCGTGCACCTCTCGGAACGGGCGGTGCCACTCTCCATTTGGAGAGGTGCGCGTGCACCACTGCCCGTTTAAAGAGGTGCGCACGCACCGGGCGGCTGGGAGCCGCAGGAGACGGCTCAAAGAGCCGCATGCGGCTCCGGAGCCGCGGGTTGCCGACCCGTGGTATAGGGAAACAATTATTGAACCAATGTAACATAAATGGGCTAACAAACAGAATGCTGGAATTCATGACTCCTATGGAAACAAAATTTGGGAAAGTTGTGACCACTTCAGTGCTCCTGCGCTTTCTGACTATACTTTCCAGAAACCATAGGTTGTCTAACACAAGGGAAGATGGGAGAGGCGTATTCCTGCTCTGTTTCCTGCCTCCCTCTGGGCCCTGCACCCTTGCTGCACTTTAACCCTGACAGGCAAGCAGCTATCGGCTGCTTTGGAGGATAAAACTTGAAATCTCTTAATGGTGGTGAGTAGTAAGGGGAGGTTGAGGGAGTGACTTGGATGCCTGCTTGTGAGATAGGGCTGGCAGGGGGGTGTTAGTGGTTGGCAAGTGAGCCCTCTTCTTCCCTAGAGGGAAGAAACTCTTGTGAACATGTCAGGGGAGCGAGGGTGCAGTTTTCCTCACGACCCATGGCTTCCTTTGTTCCCCTTCCTCTCAGCAAAGTGGCAGACAGTTCCACACATCAGCCAAGGAGGAGGAGGAGGAGGAGGAGGACGAAGAGGAGCAATTTCCAATGTTCCCTACCAACTACCCAGAAATAACATCAATGGGGAAGCCATCAGGATGTTGGAATTTCCTTCTGTTCCCACTGCTTCTTTTACCCACCCATGATGATTTTGTTTCTCTGTTTATGTATGGAAATATCTCTGAAAGGCTGACTCAAAAGACCAAGGGTTGTCTAGTATATAATAAAGCTCCTTCTTTTTTTGTGTGTTGTAATAATGGGAGACAAATTAGTGCCTTTTCCAGGACTAAAAGATTTAGAACAGGCATGTCAAACTTGTGACGTCACATGACATCGCGCGACATATCGGAACTTTTCCCCCATTGCAGATGAAGCCCTGGGGATCAGAAGAAGGGTCATGTGTGGAGATAGGATCCACGTGTGGGTGTGATGGACATGAGAGTGGAGAAGATGAGTTGTGAGAGAAACATTTACTCTTAGACAATTAAACAACTTTTTCTTTCTGCTCACTAGAGCAGACATGTCAAACTCATGACATCACGTGATGTTGTGCGACGTATCAGAGCTTTTTCCCCATTGCTGGCAATGGGATGGGCATGGTTTCGTCATGATGCGTCCAGCCCACGGGCCGGCAGTTTGACAGCCCTACACTAGGGGATTTGCAGTACAAGCTTGCTAACAGTTGATAGCATTGAAGGGGGCGGCCTGCAGGGGCAATGAAGCGAGACAGATTTACCTGTCAGAAACCACTTAGAAAGGATGTTGGGTACATGAATAGCTCACTTACAAGAAAACTCAAAACGACGTATCAGAGCTTTCCCCCCATTGCTGGCAATGGGGTGGGCATGGTTTCATCATGATGCGTTCGGCCCGCGGGCCAGCAGTTTGACACCCCTCATTTAGAAGCTTAACATGGATTTAAAAGATTTGAATTGTGGAAATTGAATGTTTAATATTATCAGCTCTCCCAGATATACAAGACAGGAAACACGATTATGACCTAAATTTACTATATTGTAAGGCTATATTAACAGAATTTTGCAAGTCTGAAAGTACAAACTTCTCTCCGCCACTGTTAACCATCTGATCTACTAGGCCAAGTCCTTCCTACATTTTTCTGACCATTAAGCCCTTGGGGACTCCCCTTCCTTTATCTGTTTCCTATTAGGCAGCATCTCTTTCCCTCATCCCCCAAGGCCATCCACACACTTCCATTACAAGTATCTAGTTTGGGGCTTTATGGACCAGTAATACTACAGAGATAAATATATAAGATGGAAACAATAATTTTATATGACTAGAATATATCATTGACTCTAAAATCTAGATACTTTGCCTCTTCCTGACCACATAAATAGGTGACCAAGCATTTTCAAATCAAAATCTAGTATGAAGATTGAATTTACTTCAAAATAAATTTACTTCAAAATACAGTACTAATTTGATATTCCTTTTCATATGAAGAGGACGGTATATGAAAGCAGATTATATGGTGATGACCATTTAACGGCAGCCTGTTCATTTCCTCTTTGAAGGTCTACTTGCCACATAAACCAACGTCTTTGATCAATTACTCTCTCAAGCATCATCTCAAGTCTTTTAAGTTTGCATAGCAAAATTTATCTGATGTTTTAAAGACAAGACACAGGTTTCTTTGCACATATAGTTCAATTCTAGTTATAAATTATTTCTGAAAATATATCATCTCTCTCAGACTAAATATAAATTGCACAAAGTATAGATAAAGTCAACTATCCTGGAAAGAAACACCCAGTTTCTATGCTGTAAGCGATTGATGTTTTCTCTTCAGTCTCCTTTGCTGCTAAATAGTACCCAAACTAGGTAGTAATAATAAACAATCTACAATACAATTAAGAATAAAGCAAAACCAAAGTAAACCAAACCAGGCAGCCCCAATCAGCTAAACCTAATGACAATACATTTACAATTTAGGTTATGGAAAGAGATTTTGTGGCCAAGAACAAACTAGTAACTGATGAAACTGCTTTAACAGTTTGCTTCCCACAATCATGCAGCATTCTGAATTAGCAAAATAATCATACAAAATCAACTAAAATAGTCCAACTTAAAATGTGAATCCAAGAATAGCTTTAAATTTGTCATCATTATTATGTACAGAAAAGCTTCTGACCATTATCATGAACATCTGGAAAATTACAAAGTGGCTAACATGACTCTTTACATGTTTTTAATTAAATCATATTTTTAAAATTTAGACTAGGTTTAAATATTTAAATTTTTTTGATACAAATATAAAATGGGAATCAGTTTGATGTAGCAGTTAAGGTACTAGACTAGAAACCAAGGTATTGTGAGTTCCACGTCCCAGTTTAGGCATGAAAGCTAGCTGGGTGACTTTGGGCCAGTCACTCTCTCTTAGCCCACAAACATCAGGCTCAGGTGACAAGCCTATTTATTGGTCAATTCCCATAACAATCAATGGATCAACACTTGGTTGATCAAAAAAAAGTAGACCCACACTTTTAGGGAACTGCTAGGAAGAAAAGTATAAAGTATAAATATGAACGTAGCCCAAACAAACAATAAAAGTTCTAATTCTTGCATGTTCAACTTGGCAATATAGAGAGGAGAAATTAACCAAAATACTGGATAAATGACTTATTTGCAAAAATACAAAACCCAAAGGTGAATAAATAAAGAATTTGAAATCATGGAGTAGATATGAGCAAAATGGGAAAGTCTCAAGTAATATATCTCTGCAATCCTAACAATTTTAGAACTACATTTCTGGATCTAAAGCTTTAGTCTGTTATTATTATTAGCACATGGAGTTGTTGTATTAGCAAGGAGACTACAATGATAATGCAGAGTAGTTTTTTGGTTGCCAATTTACTAGTAAATTTGTAGTAAATGCTCACACATTTCCCTATGGTCCACCTGCTAGCTTTGCTTACAGTGCCATCCAAGGAGCCCCTGCCTCCACCAGTCACCTTGCAAATGGGCGTCACAACCAAGGAAGTTCAGAGTTGGCAGGAACCTGATCATCTGCGTGAAGTACCACCTCACATCCATACCAAAGTGGTACCTATCTACATGCATAAAACATGCTTTCAAACTGCTAGGTGGGCAGAAGCTAAGCAAGAGACGGCAGTTCACCCCACCATGCAGTGCTAGGGCTCAAACCACTGGAGCAGAGACTATCTCTATGGTCATTAAACCATGCTTTAGTCTGTTGATTAGAACTTAATAATAATAAAAACCATAAAAAGAGCATATTTGGGAATATTTTAGTAAAGTTTGTATTTCTTCCATAAAAGACAAGACCACAAAATGCAATAATGAGGCAAAACAGTGAAAGATTAGTGCTAAGTAAAGTAGCATTGTAAGAACTTCTGCTTGGAAGCTGCTGAAAAGGAGCATGTGTTATATGCAGGACCTTCAGGTTAATTAATGTTGCTATGTCATTGTCAGTTTTTATTAAGGATCTTCTCTGATCAGAGATATGATTGTGTTTATTTGCTTGTTTTATTTACAGGACTGATTTGGCCATTTATCTCATATAATGACTCTAAGTGGCTCGTAACAATCCATAAAATATACTGAAAAATAAAGGTACCCTTCCCCCTCCCCCAGGTGACAAACCATACACTTTCACAGCTCAATTCAGTTCCTCAAACTGCTGCTAGAATTCTCATCTTTAAGTAAAAGCTGTAGCTGTTGTTATAATGTAGCAATTTAATGCTGTTAAATAATTACTTAAGTACAAATAAAGCTATTAATGTTATTTTTTTTTAAAAATTCCATTTATATCCCGCCCTTCTCCGAAGACTCAGGGCGGCTTACAAGCTTAGCAGTAGCCTTCATTCTATGTATATGCCTGCTTATTAGGGCTTTCGCCCCCCCCCCCAAGCGGCATTATTACAAAGTCAGCTTAATTGCCCCCAACAATCTGGGTCCTAAATAATTACATTTATTGCTGCATTGTATGCATACAGAATACTACAATAGGTATGCAGACTGCACTAAATTAATGTACCTACTATACTACAAGATTTGGTGACTGTGTATCTGTATGAAGTTCAATGTCATCGTTAGTCACTACTACCTCAGAATCACTTCACAGCAGTGTTTCAATCACATCTGAAATATATTTAAAATAGACATAGTTAGCTTTGTAGTTAAAATATAGATTCCAGCACAAAATTTATTTAAAAATCATTCTGTTTATGCAACAAATTCTCCTTTCCATATGCTAAGAACATAAACTTTAATAATGTTGCTTTGTCGTACTTCATTAATTTGGCTTAGGATAGCGTCCACTGAATAGACAATGCAGGAAAATTGTTGTAGAACATGCAAAAGAAATATTGTCAACAATTATACGTACCAAAGAATGAAGCATCTCCCTTACTAATATAATACACCAGAAATACAAAAATTGCTAAATACAGGTAGTCCTTCACTTACAATCATTCACTTAGTGACAGTTTGAAGTTACAACAGCATTAAAAAAGTGACTTATGACAATTTTTCACATTTACAACTATTGTAGTATCCCTGTGATCATCTGATCAAAATTTGAATGCTTGGTAACTAGCATGTATTTGTAATGGTTGCAGTGTCTCAAATTCACGTGATCCCTTTTTCCAATCTTCTGACAAGCAAAGTCAATGGGGAAGCCAGATTCACTTGACAACTGTGTTACTAACAACTGTTGTGATTCACTTAACAATGGTGGCAAGGAAGGTCTTAAAATGGGGTAAAACTCACTTAACACTGTTTTGCGTAGCAATGGAAATTTTGAGCTCAATTGTGGTCGTAAGTCAAGGACCACCTGCATTTATAAGTAATAGTAAAAGCTTGCAACAAAGTATTAAAAGAAATTTCAAATGTAAGGAATGCAAGATGAGAAGTGAATACTTCAGAATAATATAAAGTTGCAATGCTCATTTAATGTAACTCCTCCTAGCAAAAGACTTCAGTCCTCCAGAAAACAAAGGCAAATATAGTACATGTTATAGTACAGTTTCACAGAAACTAGATTGTTACTGTTGTTAAGAAAGGAGATGAAACCTGTTAATTCTTCCATAAAATGAGTATCGAGACAAGAGCTAGTCTATTCTGATGTGAGTGTGTAAATAAAATTGTGAACTATCAGGGCCAACATTCTTAATATGAAACTAATATGAAATATTGAAGTCCATAATGGTTACTGTTTGATGTTATTCAACATGTAATGGCATTGAAGTTTGGAAGCTAAGATTCTATTCAAAGTCAAAGTTTCCAGGTAATATAAAGAGATTAATAATCTGAGATTCAATTCTAATTGAATCATTGGGAAAACATAAAACATTATTTGGCAAAATGGGATTACAATAACAGGAATGGTAGACTTTCTAGAACATTAATCTTGGAAAAAAAATGTCAGCAGGGTAGTTTCAATGCAATTTTTTTTAAAAAATATTCCCATACAACTATATTAGAGATCATAGTAATGAAGACAACACACAGCCTCCAAATTATCCCGAAAATATCTATAGTGAACTAACTATTGCATAAAATGTGCTTTTTCACTTGGAAATTAAGCATTGGGTGCTTTATCATTACAGCAAATACAAAAGTCTCTCTCATGCACATACACACTATATAGCAGACATGTCAAACTCGCGAGATCACGTGACGTCGTGCAACGTATTGGAGCCTTTTCTCCATTGCTGGCAATGGGGTGGGTGCGGTTTTGGGATGATGCATCCGGCCCACGGGCCGGCAGTTTGATACCCCTGCTATATAGCATTAACTCAGACCCACTCATGCACTGAAAAAAGATCAAAACAAAATTAAATGAGAAGCAGATCAGAAAAGGAACAGTTTTTGGACAGGACTGGAAGAATAAAAAGAACACAGAAAAAATATACACAAACTTGATTTAGAGACTAACAGAATATACAAGTCTACCATAAAGATTTTTCATCCATGCCAATCAAAACCATCTAAAATTTATAAGTCATAATTCTAAGAACATAAGATTCCAAGACTTTCTAAGGAAAAAAAAAGTTGTATTCTCCTGCTACAAAGGATCTCTTTTGGCATGATGCTATCTTGCATATAAAATTTGTTCTTAAAAAAAACCTGTTTAAAATAGCTTTTCTAATGAAGGCATCAGAATTAATCATAGGACAATTGTTAGAGATTAAACTTGATTTAGGTGACAATATTATATAATGGAGTAAAAGCACCTTTAAGGAGTTAAACGGCCTAAGGGTGTGGCTGTAATTATTCCACATAAAAGAGAGTTAGATGTTACATGTAGTTGCTCTTGTATATGTGTTTGATGTTAGTGTTTGGATACCTCTTGTTCTCTTGTTTGCTAACTTGATATTTATTCTCTCAAGAATCAACTGCTTGCTACAGTATATATTGTTTTTGATATTGGTAAGCAGCTTTTGTATTTTGATACTATGTTTTTATGGACTGACTTTTATGTGCATGATACTGGATTGATACTTGGACTATTTCTTACTGTGTTTCTTTTTGTTGTCTGAGTAAAAATAAGTTATAAAACTCGTGTTAGTGCATTACTGTTTGCCTACAAGTCCCAGTACAACTTCCACTGTGTATTAATAATACTCTGTTAAACAAACCATTTTTTTTAACAACATATTCTAACAATGGTTATGGGCCCAGATCCAGTGTGGTGCTGAGGACAGGCACAGTATTGTATTTATATTTCCTAACTGAGTTTTCTAATTCAGACAATGGCACAAGGACTATTCAATCCATTCTGCATTACCCGGCTTAATGGGTCAAACTACGTATCCTGGTCTACACAATGTAGTTTGCTATTACAAAATCAAGGTCTTTGGAAAATAGTCCATAATCCTCCTGATGTAACTGCCTGGGATCCAACTAATGAAGAAGATAACAAGAAGATTGTAGACTTCAATAAAGACAATGATAAGGCTTTATCTATCATTGGGCTAACATTAGGAGACCAACAGCTAGTCCATGTGCGTGGAGAAGAATCTGCTGCTAAATGTTGGGCTAAGTTGAAAAAGATTTTTGTTCGGGACAGTGTTGGTGCTCATATAAATCTTACCAGAAAGCTATTTAGAGCTAGACTGGAAAAGAATGGCGATATGTTAGCTCACCTTAACTTTATAAAAGCAACTTTGTTGGAACTGCAAGAAAAAGAACTTATTTTCTCAGAGCTTCACCAGGTTTACATCATTTTATCATCATTGGATGAGAGCTACGATGCCTTTGTATCGTCCTTGGAGGTTTTGTCCAAAGAAGACCTAACTGTTTCTTCAATAACTGGAAGGTTGTTGGAAGAATCAAGATGTCGTATGGAGAGAAAACAGTTGAGAGAGCCATTGCAACAAGAAATAAAGAAGACTGAATCTGCTTATATTTTAAGGAAATGCTTTAATTGTGGGTTAAAGGGACATATTGCTAAGTTTTGTCAGAATAGTAATTGTCAGAGAAAGGAAAGCCATAGAAAGAATAAAAAGCTGATTAATGTAGCTGTAGCTAATAGAACTACTAATAACCACAATTGGTGGGTGGTAGATAGTGGAGCTACACACTGTATTTCAAAAATAAAAAGGGATTTTGAGAATATAAGGTCTAGTAAAAAATATATTTCTATGGCTAATGGCTGGAGAGTCAAGGTCTCTGGAGAGGGTAAGGTTTACTGTTCATTTTTAAAACAAAATTTGGAAATGCTATATGTTCCCAGATGTGATTATAATCTATTATCAGTTAAGGCATTATTGGAAGCAGGTTTTAAAGTTACTTTCCAAGGGGAGGAATGTCTTATTCAAAAGAATGAAGTGAACTTAATAGCTAATATGAAAGACGGTTTGTTTGTAATTAGCAATGATCCTATTATAATGGCTACTACTTGTACAAATCAAAAACCACATGATGAATGTATTCATTTATTACATAGAAGATTGGGTCATGTGAATTTTAATACACTAAAAAGAACTGTAGCTTTGTCTAATGGGTTTAAGTTAAAGGCTTGTAAGAAATATCTGCAGTGTAACGTATGTGGTAGAGAAAAGAGCAGGGCAGCACCAGCTAATAGGTTAGATGGATTTAAAACCACAACTCCATTAGAACTGGTATTTATGGATTTGATAGGTCCTATGAAACCCAGTTTAGGGGGTGCTTGCTACATATTAAATATTCTAGACCATTATAGCAGATATGGGTTCTGTTATCTCCTTACGTCAAAAACTGATATGGATATGGTACATTCTTATGATTGCAAAATGCTGATATTACAAGGCTAGGAGAATTATCATTCTTCAGTATTCACACAATGGTCCAAAGAATATTGTTCTCTTTCTGTATCTGAACATGCATTTTATCACCGAGAATCTCACTGGAATACTATATAAAATTTTTATCTGTATATGGCATGACCAACCCACCAACTCCTAGTAATGTGGCTCCACAAGATTGTAAACTTTTAGCCTAAAAAAATTAAGGAAGTCTCTATTTATATACATTAACTATATATTTTATATGTGGCCCAAGAAATTCCTCTTCACTAAAAGAAGCCCAGACAAGCCAAAACATTGGACACGCCTATGTTGTATCTACAATTTCCTTAGAAGCTAAAAATTCACCTAAACAATTTCTGGTAGAAAAATGAAATATATGCATCTCTCTTCCAATTGCTTTGATAGCCAATAAAATATTTTGGACAGATAAAGGTAAAGGTTCCCCCGCACATGCGTGCTAGTCGTTTCCAACTCTAGGGGCCGGTGCTCATCTCCGTTTCAAAGCCGAAGAGCCAGCGCTTGTCCGAGGACGTCTCCGTGGTCATGTGGCCGGCATGACTAGACGCCAAAGGCGCACGGAACACTGTTACCTTCCCACCGGAGTGGTCCCTATTTTTCTACTTGCATTTTTACGTGCTTTCGAACTGCTAGGTTGGCAGAAGCTGGGACGAGTAGCAGGCGCTCACTCTGTTATGCGGCACTCGGGATTCGACCCGCCAAACTGCCGACCTTCTGATCGACAAGCTCAGCGTCCTAACCCACTGAGCCACCGCGTCCCTACTTTGGACAGATACTGATGTCCAATCCTAGAAGCTCATCATGCCCTCATGGCGCTGTATTTGGCAATGAATTATTTCAAAGAATACTTGTATCAGAAATAGATCAATATACGTTATCTGAAACACACAAAAGCACACCACTCAAAGAAGTGTGCTTGAGCATTCAGAAAACATTTGAAATACCAGAGAAAATTGAACCAGTGTAGTTTTGCTCCTAAATCTTTTCCCCCCCCTGAAATCAGTTTCTCCCATAAATCATTTTTAGTGAGGCAAATGACGTCTTTTCTCTCCTGAACCACATTCCATGTGATACTCTCTTTACCATTTCCCCATAACACACACACACACACACACACACACACCCCTGACTGGCAGATCTACTGATCTCTGATTTTGATAGTCCAAGGGGGGGGGGGAAGACAAGTTTTCTGATCTATGTCCAGCAACCTCAGGTGAAGTAGCATTTCTACACATTTGCTATCCTCCTAGAATTTAGCAGACTGCTATTCTAGATGGAGTCATTCCCACAGTCAATCTTAAAGCATCCCAGATTATTCATGGAAAAAGTTCCATGTCTAGAGAAGGAAAACTCCACTATGACACCAAACAATTAAAGGCAGTTCTCGGCTGTTTCAGCAACTGGCTGTAAAAGAAATGGAGATGACAACATAAGGATATGCCAATAAAATCCAGCTAATAAAGTACCTTTGTATCATAGCAAAATACAATGGGGTATATTGTTATATTTGTTACAGGTTAAAAAAGACTAAATATATTGAGTTTACAAAGGTAGCTTAGACTATCACAATACTGTACTTACCTAACCAAATTACTAGTGTATATCTACAGAAAAAAGTTAAGGAAATGATTGGTCCATTAGTGGGGGAAAGTGGCAAGAAGGTGACAAGCAACAGGGAGAAAGCAGAACAATTTAACTCGTTTTTTGCATCTGTCTTTACACAAAGGGAAAAAACAGTCCAACCTACCAAAACCAGTCCCATAAAAAACAGAATAGAAACGCAAGTCAAGATAGGCAAGAAAATGGTAAGTGAGCACCTGTCCAGCCTAGATGAGTTCAAATCACCAGGACCAGATGGATTACACCCCAAGGTTCTCAAGGAACTGGCAGACGTGATCTCAGAACCACTGAACTATATTTTTCAAAGATCCTGGAGCACTGGGGAACTACCAGATGACTGGAAGAGAGCTGAGGTAGTTCCCATATTCAAAAAAAGGGAAAAAATAGATCCAGGAAACTACAGACCCATCAGCCTGACCTCAATACCTGGGAAGATTCTGGAAAAGATAATCAAACAACAAATCAGTGAACACCTTGATGCAAACAAAGTTATCACTAAAAGCCAACATGGGTTTGTCAAAAACAGATCATGCCAGACAAACCTTATTGCATTCTTTGACCAAGTGACAAAACTAGTGGACCAGAGGAATGCTGTAGATATAATTTACTTGGATTTCAGTAAGGCATTTGATACAGTAGATCACAACCTACTACTTGATAAGATAGAAAAATGTGGGTTAGATAGCATCACCACCAGATGGATTCGTAGCTGGCTGACAGGCCGTACTCAGCATGTGGTCCTCAATGGAACTGCATCTACATGGAAGGAAGTGTGTAGTGGGGTGCCCCAGGGCTCTGTTCTGGGCCCAGTGCTCTTCAACATCTTTATCAACGATTTGGATGAGGGGATAGATGGGGAACTCACAAATTTGCAGATGACACCAAGCTGGCAGGAATAGCCAATACTCCAGAAGATAGGCTTAAAATACAGGAGGATCTGGACAGACTCGAACACTGGGCACTATCTAACAAAATGAAATTCAATTGTGAAAAAAGTAAGGTTCTACATTTAGGCAGGAAAAATCAAATGCATAGGTATAGTATAGGTGGTACCTTGCTCGATAGTAGTAACTGTGAGAGAGATCTCGGAGTCCTAGTGGACAATCACTTAAATATGAGCCAGCAGTGTGCTGCAGCTGCCAAAAAAGCCAACACAGTGCTAGGCTGCATTAACAGAGGGATAGAATCAAG
This sequence comes from Vipera berus, assembly GCF_964194415.1. Lineage (NCBI taxonomy): Eukaryota > Metazoa > Chordata > Lepidosauria > Squamata > Viperidae > Vipera > Vipera berus. The sequence goes on from NC_138203.1 coordinate 60,410,421, forward strand.
ATCACGTGAAGTACTAATACCACTTTACAATGCCTTGGTAAGGCCACACCTGGAATACTGCATCCAGTTTTGGTCACCACGATGTAAAAAAGATGTCGAGACTCTAGAAAGAGTACAGAGAAGAGCAACAAAGATGATTGGGGGACTGGAGGCTAAAACATATAGGGAACGGTTGTTGGAATTGGGTATGTGTAGTTTAATGAAGAGAAGGGTGAGGGGTGACATGATAGCAGTGTTCCAATATCTCAGGGGCTGCCACAAAGAAGAGGGAGACAAGCTATTCTCCAAAGCACCTGAAAGCAGGACAAGAAGCAACGGATGGAAACTAGTCAAGGAGAGAAGCAACCTAGAACTAAGGAGAAACTTCCTGACAGTTAGAACAACTAACCAGTGGAACAACCTGCCTCCAGAAGTGGTGAATGCTCCAACACTGGAAGTTTTTAAGAAGAGACTGGACAGCCATTTGTCTGAAATGGTATAGGATTTCCTGCCTTAGCAGGGGGTTGGACTAGATGACCTCCAAGGTCCCTTCCAACTTCTTCTTCTCCTTCTTCTTCTTATTATTATTATAATAAAAAGGCTTGGCAAAATAATTACCAGTTTTGAGACCCAAAGAAAAGGAATGAATTATCTTTTTCTGTTAGTTAAAATGGCTTCCGTATAACTGTTTCTATATTTTTCTAATTTAATTATTTACTTAATTTATTTCTCATGCTTGGCAGATAGTACTATTTCAAATTATCTTTGTCCATGACTACAGTGGTACCCTTGGTACTTGACTGCTTCAAAAGTCATCGAATTTGGTACGACGCATTTTGAAGTAAAAATGTACCGGTACTTTTTTATTTAATACTTGATGCCTTAAAATAGGAAGAAGGGACATCTTTGGAGAACGGACAGGAAGTCAGCCATACTGGGAAGGTCACTGAAAAAAGAAGCAGGGGAGGCTGACCGAAAGTTGGCCATGCTGGAAAAATTACTGACATAGGAAAAGGGACAGACAGGAAGTCCTTTCTACCCAAAACAAAGGGTCATGTTGTAAGTCACGTGGTTTGTTTGGTACTTGTCAACCAACTAATGGCGAGTATCGAAGTTCCACTCTATATAATTTCCTCCAATTGTAAAATATTCTTGGGTTAAACACTATTGTAGTATATACTTCTGAACAATTTTCATTAATTTCTGAGATCTGTGTGAAGTTTTCTGGGGATCTCCTATTGAAGAAAGACATAAGAAAGACTTCTGCATCCTGCATTTATTGTCTTTCCTTTCTAGCTCTACATTAATTGAAACTAGGCATCACAGGATGTTTTCTCTCAGTTGGTTGTCACTCTTTGTAAGACTTATTTTCTTGACTTTAGGCAGTCTATATAACCAACCAAATGTATCTTTGGAAATAATTTGTATTTGATTTATTAATATTTTTCCCATTTACAACTATTGTAGCATCCCTGTGGTCACCTGATAAAAATTTGAATGCTTGGTAACTGGCATGTATTTATTATGACGGTTGCTGTGTCTCAGGTTCATGTGATCACCTTTTGCAATCTGCAAGTCAAATTTGCAAGTTGAAAAAGATGAAGGGTGATTTTGAAGCAAGAAAAACCACATGAGCATATATGAAAAGAAAAAAGAACTAATTCAACTCTCACTGATTTATTATTCTAGTATGTTGAAAGAAGGAGACAAAAATACCTTTTGGAAAATACTTGTAATAATTTTTAGATAACATTAAGTTAGATTGCTGTTCAGATACACAAAACTGAAGCACTCCTCTATCAGGGAAAATCCTTTCATTTCACCTATTAATTTCATATACAGGATGCCTATACTTAACCTATTGTTAACTACATTTCAAAGTTTGACAACTTAGCCAAAACGTTCAGGACTCAAACATTCTAGAAATAAATCTTAATGAGCCTTTAGGCAAATTAGAGACCAGTTATTTCAAAGACAAAACAACTGAGAATATAATATATAAAGGATGAACCACATAAACAGATTTTAAAAAGACATCAGATAGAAGAATATTACAATAGACGTAGGTAAAATGAGATAGTAACATTTTACCATGATAGCTGTGTTAAGATTTTGGTTCTAGGCAATGCTGCACTCTTGTCAAAAGAAAAACTTGAGTCAATATCTTGTGCAGTATAGGTAGTCCTTGATTTATGACTGGTCATTTAGCAACCACTTGAAGTTACGATGGACTCCATAAAAGCTACCTATGATCCAGATTCAAAGTTCTGACAGCTGCCCTCCACTCTGCCACATGACTGCATTTTGGGCAGTTGGCAACCAGCCCGCATTTGCAGACATTTCTATGTCCCACACTCATGTAAGTGCAGTTTACAACATTTTTTGCCAGAAACTGGCATTTATTCCAATTTCTGATGGAAATTCCCCCTAGCAAATGGGTTTACTTAATGACGGTGGTATCCTTTTAACAAGCACTGCAAAAATAGGTGGTTGTAAAATTGGATGTGGTCACATGACCTGTTTTATCCCTGACACAAGTTATGACTGAAATTGCAGGCTCAATTATGATCATAAGTCAAAGACTACTTGTATAGTGATTTCCCTTTTGTTTATTCTTTGGCAAAAGGGATTACCGGTAAGTATATTTTATAGAAAGCAAAACACTACCTGCTATTGTTAAGTTACTAATCACAGAATAAAGTCCAGGTTTACAGAAACTCATTTTTTTTAAAAAAAATAAATTTAATAAAAGAACTGTATTTCAAATATATCACAATTCAATTTGGGCCTCATTTGATATTATACAACTTCTTCCCCGTTCTCAGTCCTTTGCTCTTGGCTTTCTTCTGTCCTAGTTAAGATTTCATCCTTTAGAGTTGGTATTTTATCTGCATCCATTTTCAGTTTCTCTTGGGATATTTGGTTCTATAAAAGTTCTACTTTTGTTCACCTTTGTACTTGGCTACCCAAAGACCTGCTGGTTAAGATACATATAACATATAATCCTTCTGTATTGTCTGTCATGAAGCTATTCTCTTGTCATTGTGCTATCTTTTAACACGGCATCCTTTCCAACTTTTCTGATCTCTAGATGTCTGTTAAGATTTTTAGTTTTAGAAATATCATACACACATATCCATGCTAGATTACCTTTTTTCCAATTAAGATAATTTTAATCTCTTACCCAGTCTTTTTTGCAGTTCATTATTTCTACTAATTTCAAAACAGAATATATGTGTACCTCTGTGCTGGCAGTTAACCGAATGGAAAAGAGAACCTTCTAATATTCTTTTTCAGAAACAGGTTCTGCTCACCAGAAAGAGGAATCATTTTTCTTGTGCATGTGTAATGCTGATCGTAACCAGGGCTTTTTTTGTCATAGAACCCTCAGAACGGAGTTCCGGCACCTTTTTTGGATGGAACCTTTGTAGGGTAGGCAAGGCGGGTTGTATGACATGTGTGAGTTCTGGCACTTTTTTCTTTTACAAAAAAAGCACTGATCGTAACTATTATTTTTAAATCGACTACAGCACAGCCACTGCATGTATGGGGTTAACAAACGGGGGAGGGGTACACTCAGAAACACTCTTATCAGTACATGTTCTATGGCTATGCACTTTTGGGCAAACATGTTTTGAATGAATTATTGCCTAAGCATCCCTTTCAGACTGATACCTCAATTAAAGGGATCAAGTTCAACCAGTTATTGCTGGTTTCGTGAGCTTCTTTGCCACAGGAATGCATAATTTAGCAATGTCAAGTTTAATTTTATAAACTTGAGTTTTATAATGTTAGAATAAGATTATCATTTATTTGATTTATATGCTGCTCATCTCACAGTTCAAGGCAACTCTGAGCAGCTATATTTATAGTAGTAATCAATAAAGTTAGCTTGCCATCACGTGTCTGGGGAATATCAACATCGAGCAAATGCATGTAACTTTTACACTTAGTTCCTAATTTGGGGGTTTGGAGTAAAGGTCAAAAATGAGAAATGAAAAATGAACAACAAAGGATAAGTGGATCAAATATAAATGTGCTAATGTTGTTATAGTTGAAAACAAGCTGGCTTAGTGTGGTCTGCCCAAGAGGCAGAATTAATACCAAATTATTTTACAAGTTTCCCAACAGGCTTTGTAGATGAATAGAACTCACATGCAAATCATATATAAATCATTGCGTAGAACCTTCATTGCTGCTTAGCCTCCCTTAGGAAGCCAAGCAGAATTGTTGCAAAGTGTGAAGCAGGTAGAAACCACAGTTCTTACTGGAACTGTTTAGATACTACTGCTGGCAAATATCACCATCACCCAGCTTTTATCTAGGAGAGAGATACTGCTCTGTGTGTACTGAACTGACTGCACACCTCATTCACACACTCATGCCTGTAAGTTATGCATTATTATTTCAATAACATGCATGCATGTGACTAACACACCTATCAAAGTCAGAAAAGACTACAGGGTCAAGTCTCTATGCTCATACAGAAAGCTCCAGAATAATTTCAAAATTTCTGGCTCAAGAGAATTATTGGACAAGAGTTCAGTTCCCTGTTGTGGAGAAAGTTTATTTCAGTGAGCCAGCCAAGTCCTTTAGAACAATCCATTTGATTTTATTCTCTCATCTGGTACTGTTTTCTCTTACACCAATCTATAGCAATTGAGCTTACTCAATTCTCACTGCATTAATTCTGAGATTCCCATTCTCTTAAACTTCCTCCCTCCCTAAAGCAAAATGCATAATGCAATAATGATTTTGTCTCGCAATAATGGAATTAGAAAAGATATATTTACTGATTTTCATCAAACTTCTAAAATTTCATGGAGAAAATTTTGAAGATCCAAAACAGTATTTGTTAAATTTGTGTGCCCCTTTTTATTTGAGGAGTTCAAGGCTGTTTATATATATTTTTTCCTATTTTTTCTCACAACTTCCCTGTGAGATAAATTGGGCTGAGTCAAAGCACCTGGTGCCAGTTAATGCATTGGACTTCTGTGGCTGACAGTCTCCCCAGTGCAAGTCTAGCAACTTCACCATTATATCACACTGGCAAAGAGATTTTTTTTGTTAATAATTTTACTGAGGTTTTTAATGAATGTAGTAAAAATGAATACAAACTGAACAAGAAGAAAAAAAAGATCAAAATTCAGAAGCTGCAGAAAAAAAGAAAAAGAAAAAAAAACTAGAAAAAATATAGACAGTCCTTGGGTTAAGAACGAGTTCCACTCCTAAGTCTGTCTTTAAATTGAATTTGTATGTAAGTTGGAACTCATAATTATGAACAATTACTAAAAATGGCAGACTGAATTCTCCTTCCTTTCATGAACTGCTGAAAATGGACTGTATATTAAAATCAAACTGCTTCAGCAGTTCATCAAAATACTGCACACTTTCAGCAGTTCATTAGATCGTGGAAGAACGCTGTTGTTTTTAGCAATAGGCAGCCTGTTCATAAGTACGAGTTGTCAGTATGCTGGATGTTCTTAACCCGGGGACCACCTGTAAAAGAGAATTGCAACAAAGACATTAATAAAAAAACTGGCTTTCAACCTTCATCACACTAAGCACAAGCTAACATACAGTAGTTTTAACACACTTTTAAAATTACAAAGAAACAAAAAAACCACCACCACCATCTTTTCAATCCTAGTTTATCAAAAAGTCCAAACCTTGGTCAAACAGTCCATCTACCTTTATATTCTTCTTGTTCTGTACAACTTGGACCTTTTAAATCATTGTATCACAGGATTTGATCTTTCACTACTCTTTAGTATTTAAAAGATTTTGAAATTTCACCAGCCTATTTTGTAAATGTAAATCCCTTAAAAAGCCATCATCCAGGATTTTTTGTTGCAGCTATTCCATGCCCAAATCCTTTGTTTTTATATATTCTTGTTTTGGTAATTTTGTTGTGTTCCATGTCTTTGGATTCCATAATATCCATGTCAGGTATTTTTATTTTGAATTTTTTCTTATCGTCTTCAAAATGTATCCATTAAAATCTACATCCATTCTAAGACATTATTAATAGTTCAGTCCATATATTAAAAACATTTTTAAAATAAGAAAAAAAGTTATAGTTGGCTTAGCTACTTTAACCTTTTTCTGCCTGGTTGTTTAGTTTCTTCTACTGTCCATTTGCAATTTTCATTAAAGACTCAGTTCCCAATATGGGTTTAATTCCATTTTAATCATTTCCCACGAGTATATTATTTAATTCTATATTTGCTTTTCAAATCTTAAAGCAAACGTAATCAATATTCCAAATACTTGGGTCCAACACATGTAATTCTTAAATCAAAATGCTTTTTTGTGACGATAAATCCTTTTAAATTCTATTTAAAAATCGTAAGTTCAAAGAACACAAAATTCAAAAGGCATCAAATTAAACTTCTATTTTGAAGTTTTTCTCTAGTAAAATGGTTAAATTGAGCATTTCTAAATGTGATTAGGGAGCGCCTAATATCCTTATGAAAGGCTTTGCTGCTGCTGCTGCAAGCCAAGAGGAGGCGTCCCTTGGAACCTTGTGCTCTAATCCACCACTGTTTCAGGGTCTCCTCACTAGGAACTGCCATGCAGAGCACTCACGGCCATTTCCGAATCTCTTGAGAGATCAGAAGGACATGTCTATTTGCCAGTCTTTTGTTCTTCACAGTGGTCGTCATCTCTCTCATCTGCAGAGATGCCTCTACCATCAGTCATGACTCACACTGGCAAAGTTGTTAGAGAAAAAGAATTTGGTAAAACAAGACTTTTTTATCTATTTAATTTCTACTAGGAGGAATATTTCCTAAGCAGAATTCACTTTAAGTACCTGTTAGCCCAATTCATGTGCTTTGAGTAAGAGTGTCAAACTCTGATTTATGAATATGAATTTATAGGGTGACACTAGGTATTAAAGAGTATCACTGAAATCTTATACTATGGCTGTTCAACCAAAGTACCAGAATTTCATATTGTCTTGGTCTCTCCCTTTAGACTGGTTTTCTTTATGCATCTAGTCAAAGCAGAACCACCACAGCGCATCCCACTTAAGTTGGAATGTAACAATTTTCCAAATTTTAAAGCTTAGTTAAGAAAATTATGAATAATAGCATTTTACTTACTTAAAAAACACTTATTGACCTCCATTAGATGGACAGCCTGGAATTTGTTTCCCTTTTCTGACCTACGAGTGAAAATATTTATAGTTTAATCCCTATGCTATTATATGTGTATGCCATTGGATCAATCAACCCATCTCACCAAATATGTCAACCTGATGCTCCTTTTTATCTAATGTTTATATTAGGTGAAAAATGATTTTGGTCTAAATGTTGCTGAAATATTTACATGACAACTTACATGAAGGAAATGGTCAAATTCCTTGTTAATGTTACTCATCCCTCTACTTTCCCAGGGCCCTTTCAAAACTTTCCAATTATATTTTTTCATATGATAAAATGATTGAATGAGTATGCAACAACTACTTTTGAGGTTTATTCTATAAAATGAAATTAAATGTGGTTTTTGCCAGGAACATTAACAAAATATGATACACTCTCAAATCAATTGAAGTCCTCACTTTGAAAAATAGTGTACAAATCTAGAAAAAAATTATACAATTCCATTAGTTCCTCAGGTTATCTAGGTGCTATTTGGTTAAAAAAATAGTATTTAGCATGCTCTTTAAAAAAAGTAGCCTTAAGATCCCTTGCCCTATCTTATAAGCAAATGCAAATGTTACTGCAGCCCTGAAAGTATATTAGTGTGCTCCAGGAAAACTATTTTTGAAAAAATCACTTTTGGATTATTCAGTGTTTAATCCGATCATTCCACAGTCTGCAAGCCAATCAAGCTTGCAAGTTGTCATTACAGAAGAATGACCAAATCATGTCCCTCTCTTTTTCCTTTCAAAGTCTTAAACACAACAATCTGATATATCTTTTAAAAAGTTAGATCCATTAACTTTTATGTAGCAAATTGCCCCCTATAACAATTCATTGTTTAGACCAGGGGTGTCAAACTGCCGGCCCATGGGCCGGATGCGTCATGGTGAAACCGCGCCCACCCCATTGTCGGCAATGGAAAAAAAGTAGATACATCGCAACACGTCACGTGACATTGCGACTTTGACACCCCTGGTTTAGACAGTGGAGGAAAATAGCTTTGGGGATCTGACTTCCAGCAGTGTGCCAAGCACAGGTTACTGTTTGCGTTACTAAATCAACAGTTGGTATACAGTACACTATAAGGTATGCAATTTAACATTACAACACATCCTTACCCTCTAATAGGGATGGATGATCCAAAATAAAAATCAAAACCACTCTGATTTCCTTTCTTCTTCCATCATTATTCTTAAACTAAACAATTTGATATTGTACAAGGACAACTTTTTCATCTACTTTTCAACAGCTCAAGTACTTGACCTAGCTGGGTAAAGCACTTTTAAGATGTTATCATCTTTCTTTCAAACAGCAACTTAGCATAACAAAGGGATCTAAACATGCATGGAATTGGAAAGGGGGAGTTCTGGGGTTGTAAGAAAAATAAAATAAATAAATCATTTTTTGTAGAAAAAAATAAGTCTGATAATCCTATATTAAAAGAAGCAATTCTCCCTGGCAGTCTAGAGAGGTCACTCTTCCCTTCTATTTAAACAGCAGTGATTGTGAACATGTCTGTAAATTGTTCTCACTTGTTTTCATTACTTAGTGGCACCATTACTGGTAGTCCTCAATTTACCGACAACTGAGCCCAAAATTTCTGTTGTTAAGTGAGTTTTGCCCCTTTTTACAACAATTCTTGCCACAGTTAAGTGAATCACTGCAGTTGGCAAGTTAGTAACCTGGTTGTCAAGTGAATCTGGCTTCCCCACTGACTTTGCTTATTAACATCGCAAAAGGTGATCACCTGACCCCAGTATACAGCAACGGTCATAAGTATGAACCAGTTATCAAGCATCTGAATTTTGATCACATGATCAGGGGGATGCTGCAAAGGTCGTAACTGTGAAAAACAGTCGCCACTTCAGCGCTATTTTAACTAATGGTAACTAAGTGAACTGTTGTAAGTTGAGGATCACCTGCATATCATATTCAAGAATTAGGGTTTATTTAAAAGGGGAAATAAAAAATGACTCTTGGAACTCTTTGTTGATTGGTATCAGCCCTTTGAGGTAGTTCAGACAGCAAACCAAGGCTCCGAGTGCTAAGACTACATTTACTGTATGGTTACAGTAACAAAATATTGCAAATTTGAAAGCATGTCCCCAGTCCCCTGCCTTTACTTTCCAAAGGACTAAGGAAAGTCATTAGTTTCTCCACTTTCTCCATCATTATCCCTCCTTTGGACTCAGATTTCTCTTATCAGACTATTTATTGCCTAGCTTGCAGCTATCCCTTCTATCACCCGAGCTTATTCTCACAGTTCATTACACCTGATTTCAGGGGTGTAGTGAAGCTCTGCTCTTCACCCAGGATCTAGAAATTGTCTTGTGATTTTTGTCAAGAGCCTTAATGTCCTCATCTTCCTGTATCGCTGATTATACCACATCACCTCATTGAGGGAAAAGAAAACCCAAGAGGTGAGCTTACTGTGGGTGACCGAGATATCTTTTACTGGGAGCCATGAAATCTGGCAATTGCAATGTTGTTAGCAACTTATCAGGATGGACTGAGAACAAAAGTAACACACTGTAATATGTTTCAGCTCAGTCAAGGCTTTAACATTCTTTAAAGCTAGTTTTGTCTAGCATGCGGATAAGTGTGAAAATAAGGTAGCAGGAAACTATGACAGCAAAATAGACCTAAGTAATAATAAGCAGTTAAAAACACTGCCTGAAACACCATGAATAACGCATTAAACTAATCTCAAAAGTCTTAGAAGATGCAGTCTTCTGTTCAACAGGAGACTAAAACTTTTACTGTTACGATATGCTGTATATAAATTATATAAATGGGATGTATCCCACAGCTGATTCATATCATACGAAACAAACATCTTTGCCATGCCAACTACCTTTTTCCAAGGAAACCATTGCTTCTTACTCATTTAGATAATTTTGAGGCCTAATGAAAACAATAAGTTGGCTCGTGATTGCATGAAACAATCTCAATTAATAAACAATGTTACTATCAAAACATATCAATGTGAAAGGTAAGCAGTTGTGGCCTTGTGGTGATTAATACCTGTTTCTTTAAAAAATGTTAATCTTTTTTTGGGGGGGGTAAGCAAATGTGTCTGTTCCCTCAATATGCCTTTTCACAAAAGGGCTCCCTATTATGGCACTCCTGGCTCTGCCTTGTAAGCCCCACTGGACTTCAAGTGAGCAAGTAGTAGACTGTAGATATATAGTAAGTACATATTTGGTCATTTTAGGGCAGACATGTCAAATTTGCGACGTCACGTGACATTGAGCAACGTATCGGAGCTTTTTTGCCATTGCGGGCAATGGGGTGGACGTAGTTTCCTGGTGACGCATCCGGCCCATGGGCCGGCAGTTTCACACCCCCGTTTTAGGGTATAGTCAGGCAGCAGAACAGGAAAGTGTTTTAAACTTGCCTTAGGATTATATTAAACACTGTAAATCTTGGAAGTTATTTCATTAATTTATTAATTTAAATAGTATAGCTAATAGAAATGGGCTAATGGAATATAATTGGGCTAACTTAAAGTAAAATGTTGACTTATGATGATAGGGGAAATTTATGCAGAGTTATACCTAAACAGTAGTTTTTAACAGAACCTGTAGGAACAAAACAGTTTAAAACTGCATTCCCAGTCAGCCCAACATATACTCTTAAGAGTTAAATGCAAATTGCTTCCTGTTCATATTCACCTTTGTTTATATTACTGGGACAAATGCAACTTCTATACAGCACCTCAGAATTGCTAGACAATAATATAGTCACTAACAAAATTTACAAAAAGCAATAATGCAAGCTCCTAATTAGTCTCATTTCTTACAATGATCTAAATGTCACTAAAAATATCAGAACAGTTACTGAGCAAATACTTTAGCCTGGTTCTCAATTAAGCCCAACTGCTGAAGCTGAAGAAACAGCACATACCCACCTAAGCTTTATAATTTTAAATTATTCTTCTGCTGTATCCCTTAACTCATAAATAGTAAATATTTATAATCATAAGTCACAGCTTCTTAAAATATACAATCTTTACAGAAACAGAAAGCAGTCCATTACAGAGTAATCCTTAAATCAAATTACAAATTGCAAATCATGTATCACTACAACCATGTTAGATGAAATTGTTTTTCATCTGCAGAGATTCACGTTTACAATGAGATTTTATTTTACAGACTTTCTATTTTAATGTTATTCTTCACTCTATAATTTTAGAAGATATGAGGATTTTTATTAAAAGGAAATATGATAAACAATCTTCCAAAAAATGGAGCACATCAGTTGTGATCTTCACAATTAATTGATAGTTCTATGAAAAATACTGAAGATGGGGAAAAAAGTGAAGGCCCTACTTCATTTTAGATAATTCCATTATACTGTCTGTCCACTTTGAAATTTTTTATAACATATATTGCTTTGAAAATCTTATAAAATGATATAATACATTCTACTTAAGCTCCTGGTTTTAAAAAAATGTATCACTTAAGTAACAGAATCAAAGCTTAAATTCCTAAAAGAGTTAAAAAGTCCCATAATTTTGAAGTTAATTTATAAATCACTACATAAAACAGTAAGTTCCTAATGGTTATAATCTTTTTATTAAAAATATTTATTTTATAAACCATTTATGCAAAATTGAATAAAGGCATAAAACCTATCCTATTACAATAGAGATTGAGAAAGATCCATACAAACAACAGCAAAACAGTTTTTATCGGTCACAATTTCCCATGGGAAGAACAAAATGAATCCCTGCACAGTCATCCTTTAAAACTAAACAGCAATTATACTCAAGGTCATTTCATTATCTCCCGCCCCCTCCCCCCCAAAAAAAGTTGGCTAAGTACAGGGGGGGGGGAACAGGGAGAGACAGAAGATTTATTAAAGAATTGGCTCAAAACTGTTCTATGAAGTTTTGTGGAAGCCAGAAGAGGGTGCTGTTTTCACTTGAGGCAAGGGGCAAAAGAGTTTGATAAAAGTTTAGGTACTGTGTGAAACACAGGATCTGGCACAATTCTTTTGTTTCAGGCCCCCCCTATTTCAGGCCAGAGCCAGAAGGGTTGTAAATTATTTTAGAACTGCTGGCAGTTCAAAGTTTTGTTTTTCACAAGTAAGACAGTAACACCTACACCATTAAGAGGGGATTTTTAAAAAAACAAAAAAAGCAACCCATAGCTTGTTTTAAAATGCCTTATGCGCATTGCCTTTTATAAGATAAGGAGGCCTATCCCTCCCACCTGCAAGAAATGGAATAGTCCTGAGCATTTTGCTAACATAACACCCATTTAATCATCACTAACGTTTTGGTGCATTGGCCTCCCTTCCCCCATACCTAGGAAAACAGACACACACATTCCAGCCCAGCTTCTCGGCAGAGGTCGCCCCACTCACCCCTCCCCCAGGCCTCTCTAAGCTCCCAGAATCTGATGGGCTTCCAGTTCATCATACTTTTACACACCAACCCAAAGGGAGAAAAAGCTTCAGTGGAAAAATCCTTAACGCCTGATAAGCAACCACACAAAAAATATACACATTGGGGGGGGGGGAGGGGGAGGAGGAGAACGAACAGCTTTCCTTTCCTCTTTGACGGGGGGGGGGGAAGGGGGGAGGGGAGGGGAAATAAAAGAGAAGGAAAAAGCAAAGGATACAAAGACTAAGATGCAGATACGGAGAAGGATTTTTTTTTTGTGGGGAGGGGGGGGAGAGCCGTGTCAGCCATGTCTTGCTTGGGTGTGCATAAGCCATGTGTGTTGCCTGTCCATCCCCAGTATTTACAAACCTGCAGCTGCGGCAGCTCATGGAGTCTGTGAAGGAAAAGAAGGGAGGGGAAGAAAGGAGGGGGAGGAAGAGCGACCAAGGAAGGAAGGGAGAAAGGCAGCAAGAAAAGAGCGAAGGGAGGAGGAGAGAGACAAGGCAGCCACAGCAGACAAAGGAACTCGGCAAAGCCTGACAGACACACTCACACACACATACAGCCGCAGCGTGAGAGGAACTGTGGAAATGTCTGCTGCTTCCTGACACGGCGATTCGGCTCCCTTACTCGGAGAGTGGAAAAGGGGGGGGGAGGGGGAGCGCATTCCCCCAGCCACCAGCACCAACAGTTCCCCCTCTCTCACACACACACACACACACACACACACACACACGCAAACGCCGCCCGAGGTAGCCTTCCCCGCCTGCCCCCTCCCCGCGGGCAAGAGGGAGACCATTCCCACGGCTCTTCGGGGGAGGGCAGAAGTGGGGAATCCGGGCGCCCCTCGAGGGGCCCCCGCCTGGCACACAATAGCGGGGAGGAACCAGAGAAGGCTGAGGCGACCGGGGGGGGGGGTGAGAGAGACCGAAGCCAGGGCTGGCGCCTCCCCCAAAGGAGGAGCAATTAGTAGCGCCGCGCGAGGGGAGGGGTCGGAGGGTCTGCTCCGCTCCCCCACCAGGTTGCCGAGGGCTCCCCTCTGGCTCCGCTCCCGCTTTCTTCGGGGAAAGAGCTTCCGGGAGGGAGGGGGCGAGGGAGAAGCGGAGGGAGGAGGAGGAGGAGGAGGAGGGGCAGCCCAGGCCCGCCGCGAATGAATAATAAATAACTCCAACCCCAGGGGAGGGGAGGGGAGCGGCGCCTCCCCCACAGCGCCACCCTCCGGTTGTGGCCGGTATCGACCGGCCGAGCCAAGGGCGGCGCGGCAACTCCCGCTTCTCCCCCTCCCTTCTCCTCCGCGCTCGCCTTCTCTCACCTGCTGCCGGAGCCTCGTCCTTCGCGGCTTCCTCCGCCGCCTCCGCCTTCGCCCGGGCAGGCGTGAGGTGCCCGGCGGGGGGGTGGCGTAGGCGGTGGGGCCAGAGCTGCAGAGGCTTCGCCACCCTCGTTTGCCCGTCCAGGCCGCTCAGCTCCTCGGCGGCGGCTGCTGCGGCTCCCCTTGTCTCGCTTGGCCCCCTCCTTCGCCGCCGCTGTTTAGCCCTCCTCTCTCTTGCCACATTGGGAGCCTCCCCTCTGCCTGCGCTGGAGCCGCTGCCAGAAGAGAGGCCTCCGCACCTTCCTGCCAAATAATGAGCCGCTCCAAACACGCGACCCCGCCCTCCTCCGTTTTGCGGCGCGCAGGCGCAATGCCTCCCTTGAACTGCGACAGGAGAGAAGCGCCTCGAGCTCGCACACTACTTCCCTCCTACCCCGATCCGGGAATCCCAACGGTCGGCTGGCTCCGGCCGGGGAAGCTGCCGGGCTGGACGGCATCCGCGGCGCTGGGCTTGGGCTGGGGTGCCCTTGGGGGAGGCGGTCCTCTGGCACCCCGGAGCAATCCACGCGGCTAACTTGGTGTTGGACGCCCTCCTCCTATGTCTTATTTTCAGGCAGCGAAGAGAATCCGTTTTAGCCCAATCCAAGGTACCTGCGTTCAAGTGATATCCTGCATTTCCCGTAGAAAGCTGAAGTACCTCATGATTTCTGCAGGGTCACGCACTTTCAGCGCAGATGGCAAAGCTCTTGTGCGGAGTATGAAATGAATGAGGTGTGCAAAAGTTGGCGTTTGAGCGGGCTGATGAAAGCACTACCGTGTGTACCATCAGCATTGCCCCACACGTTGAGAATTTATTCCAACTCCCTACTTTGGGACTGAGAAGTGTTGCAGGTAAAGCCCACAGTACCAACTAGTATCAATAAACAACTGCTTTGGCTCACAGATGTGGCACAAATGGGCTTCCTCTTGAGTCCCAGGGTTGACTATTATTTTTGGCAGCAGAGCAAACCCTTTGCAGCTGCTACTTTTTGTTTGATGGACAGAACCAGACTGTACTCTTAGTTAAGATGTCCTTCTCTGTGTTGCTAAGCTCTTGGAAGATCTGGGAGGCATGGCTGTATGGTGCATGCAAACATTGCTTAGGTAAATTCCTATGAAAACAGAAATAACAAATATGGATTATTTTTAAAAATTTGGAAGTAAATCCAGATGATTTCTCATCCCAATCCAACTAAGTATATTTTATTCACACCCAAACAGATACTCTTCAGATGAAATTAATTGGCAATAATTGTGAACAGGTGTTGGGAAGAAGCTTCCTCTGGAAAAGAGAAAAATGGCTCTTACTATTTTATTTTTAAAACACTTTTCACAGATTAAAAAAATTGAAACTTTTGTAACAAGCTGTAGCTTCAAAAATACAGATAAAGGGTTTATTCTCAGCAGGTGGCAGCAGTTGGCAACTTTGCTGTATTTAGATTTGGAAACTAAGCAGGATTGGCCAGTTTAGTCCTTGGATGAGAGACTTCCGCAGAATATCAAAGCAATTGGTTAGTTTGGGAAGTTAAAAAACATCATTGAAGAAGGCAATAGCAAACTATTTTGTCTACTCCTGTTAAGGAAACAATGTAGATAAGACTGTGAAGATGATTTTACTGTATCTTTTTAAAAATCCATCTTGGTGGTGAATTGGTCAATTCTGGTGAACTTCAAAATCTCATTCAGCTCAGCTCCTGCTCCATAATTTATTCAGTTTCTCTAAAATTACTTGCACTTTATTCACAGAGCTTTTCCAAAGAAGTTGGCAATTGCCCTAAGTCTCACATATCATCGACTCTTTATCCATCAGTATCTGCAGAGGAAGTCAAGGCGTGCAACACAGTAGCTGGTGCAGAACAGCTAAATCTCATTCCTTTTGCATGTGCATCAGTGGGACATGAACATACAAAAGGAGTTTAGTCCATATGCTGCAACTACCTTCTTGCTTTTTTAACACAGGCACACCTTTGTGGCAGCTGCTGCCATATCTAAAGTATGTCAGTAATTTATCACATGAAATGATGCTTTTATAATGCTCTTATTGTAGTATTTGGGTTTCCTCATATTTCTATTTTTGGGACCATCTGGCAGAAAATCATGAAAGACAATTGTTTAAACCATTATTATTGCTAGCTTTCTAGGAAAAGGGATGGTACTGTAATGTGCTTCTTAAACTATTTTATCCCAAGGCCCTTTTTCATTTTGCAAAATTGTAGAGGACCCCTAGAAAGCTTTCGTTTGTGTGTGTTATACTTATCAATATTTACTGTATTAACAATTAAAATTGACATATTGGTTGCTGCTACCACATCTCATGATTTTAATATTGTATTATTTTTCAACATAGGCCACAAATAATTTTGTTTTTGCAAACCTCTGAGAAGGTCTTGGGGGACCCTCAGTGGTCCTTTGATCACACTTTAAGGAATAATGACCTAGAAGAAATATGTACATGTTTATTATAGCTAACTGTGCTTGTGGAATTGATAAGAAACAGTTAATGGCAAACCCCTAACCCAGACACTTAGTCCTGTAGGCAGTTTTCATTGATAGGTGCTTAAAGTAGGACTGTCAACTTTGAAAATGAGCATGGCTGTGGCCATTTTCCCTATTCATTTTTGGTTGACACATTGAAGGGGGGAGGGGGGTAGCCAGGCACTTCACTAGTCAAAATATCTTTGGTCTTGTGGGAACCAAGGTCATTGGCTGCTGCTGAGACTGCTGGCTGGGTGTTTTGTTCAAAGCCCGCCAAGATGATGTATTGGGAAATGTAATTGCTTACATAGCTTTAGAGGTGGGATTTCTTAACTTAGTATTGGGGAATTGTTATATGTGTCTTCAGACTTGGTTTCACTTTTGACGTGCCAATACTTTGTAACTAATAAACATGTTCTTTGAGGAATTTCCTAGCCTGGGAGTTCTGCTTTATTTGTCTCTGTCTGTCAGAACCATGACATTAAGCTAAGTCTCATAAAACTTCGTTTTCTCAGAGTGCTGGGCTCCGACCGCCTACCTTTACCACTTTGGGGAGAGTGGTAAAGACTCGGCAAGGACTCGAGATGGAGGAAAAAATTGAAAGCGCTGCTAGCCGCAACGGGACTCAGACTGTCGGACCGCAGGCAGGCGCTCCAGCCACTGAGGAGGTGTCACTGGTGGGTTACAGCCCTAGCTGACCTCTTCCAAGCCGAGGCTGTCCCTCAGCGCAGAAGCACTCCTGTAACCGCTGGAGAGAAGCTCCTGTTGCTGCCATCCCAGGGTTCTTTATCTTCATGAGTCTGCATGACAGGTAAGTTACCAGTGATATGTTAGCAGAGTTGCAATAGACCATCTGGCACAAAGCACATCTCCAATCCAAACCATTTTATTATGCCCAGTATCTAATTGGACACTAACATCCAGAGCTTTTCCCTCGTGCACCATTAAGTGGATTAGAGTTCACCCTCCTCATGATCACACGTATCAACCACATCAGCAACATACAACTCATAATCGTTACTTTCGTTCTGTGATGATTGTTCAGTTACAGGTTACATACTTAAAAAAACAGATTTATAAACTTGCAATTCCTGTCTAATCACCCCTACTCAAAACATTGTTAAATTACTGATCTAAAATAAAGTAAGTGTGAAAATAATGAAGGCCAGTGAGGCTTCCCTCCATCAAAATGAAAGCTGATAGGAAGAGGTTATCAGCTAGGCTAGGGTGTCATTCAGAAGAAGCTGAGAGCTCAGTGAAAGGGTGAATTAATTAGCCTCTTTCCTGCTCGTTATACTATTCAGTTGCATAATATGTTGGGCCCTAAGCAGCAATTTCCAATTAATCCAAATCTACACATTACTACAGTTTTACTCCCTGTTTGGAAGGGAATCGTTTTCTTCTGATATCTGGAATGCTACCTTCAGATAACAATATTCTATAATATTTCCATTAAAATGAGTGTTTTAGTTTTGGATCACAGGCTCTTATTTCTTATGTTTACCCAACCATTCTATGCCCTTGTTTGGTACAAAGGTGTTGATTTAAAATGGAATATCATCCTTTTTGGTTATGATTCCTCTCATTACTCCTGTTTGCAAACAGATGGATGGTTTTAACATGACTCCTTAAGCCAATCATAAATCATCTAGTAAATATTCTTGTTTGCAAATTAGTTTCTGCTTAAACATGGGTAGTTTCTCAGGTTCGGTCAGGGGCCACATTTTCTATGATGATTGTCCAAATACCATTCAACATTTCTCCGTAAGGTAGAATTTTGTTTAAAAAAATACTGAAAATACCTTGACCAAACGATTTATCAAGAACTTACAGACTACATATCCTGTGTAAGTTGGTCTACTGGTTAAGGAACCAGGACAGAATCCCACCTTAGCCATGAAAGCCAGCTGGCTGACCTTGGGCCAGTCACTCTCTCTCTCAGCCCAACTTACCTCACAGGGTTGTTGTGAGGAAAATAGGAGGAAGACAGTGTATGAGATATGTTCACTGCCCCGAGTTATTTGTAAAAATAATAAAGGTGAGATACAAATAAGTAAGTAAATGGCAAAGTCAGTACAGATTAGCTTTCAGAAAGGAGTGTACACTTACCTTATGCATTGTTTTCAGGTTGAGGGGGAAAAATGATTCAGTT
The DNA here is from genome assembly GCF_964194415.1 of Vipera berus. Taxonomy (NCBI): domain Eukaryota; kingdom Metazoa; phylum Chordata; class Lepidosauria; order Squamata; family Viperidae; genus Vipera; species Vipera berus. The sequence continues at coordinate 60,428,912 of NC_138203.1, forward strand.
CTTCTGCAGGAATAAAAAAAGTGGTATAAGGGGCCTGAGAGGAAGACTTTGTTTCTGGTTCCCCCATGCCCTGCCCATTAACCAAAATCCACCTCCACCCTGGATACATTTAAAATGAAATGACATACAGTGTCACAGGGCAGGTTTCAAAATACCTACTGGGTGATGAAAACTGGACGGTGGAACAAAGGCAAGGGGACTGGGAGAAATGGAACAGAAAATGATGATGAAGGAAGGAAGAAGTAAGTTTCAGGTGAAAATGGCAACACAATAAATGCGTTTAAGGTTCCTTGTTTGATAAGTGAGAAGCATAAGATGGGCATGCCTCCATATTTGTTACCTGAATTTTGAATATGATGAGAACACAGTAAAGATTTACTGAAGGTATGAGAACAGCCTAATATCAAGTTCTTTTCATCATAGTACAATAGCCAATTCACACATTCAAAAGAAAGCTTCGGCGTGAATGTTTAAACTGACCCTTAACAAATTCATCAAAACCAGGCTTAGCTTTGTTTTTAAAGAAATTGCCTGAAGTGATAAGACACTATGATCCATGTCTCATCCAATATTCACACATAAAACCATTTTATGGCCTAATTATTTTAACAGTTTCCATATGAATAAAATAAGTTAACCTATGAACTCAGAATATCTCTCCTGTTGACAGAATAAGGACAGTCAAAGGGTTTTTTTTAAAAAAAATCTTCAGTTATGTTAATTTATGTCTTTAATTCAAAAAACACTTATTATGATTGCCCTATTATAAAATAGGATAACATAATTGTTCATTGATTTTCAAAATCATTGGCTGCTTTGTAAATTGCATTATGTGGCTGGTTTTAGGCTTAGCATCCTGTTTGAACTCGCCATTGCAGCTTGTAAAGTATTGGGCAGAATGTTGTGAGAACTCTAGCAATTTTTTTCTTCTTCAATAAACCTGTAGCTTAAGCAAACTCACAACTAAAGGTTTAGCATTTGACTAATAAAAAGAGCATGATAATAAGCAAGAGAGAGTATCTCTACCTAAGATTCTAGACAATCATTGCTAGTTCAGTTAGATAAAACAGCTATGTATCGGTAGTCATTATCATTCATTGGCATCCTTCAGTCTCGAGAGACTATGGTGTCATGCTCTGGAAAGAGGTCCTAAAGCAGCATCTGGTGTGGCTAAAAAGGCCAATTCGAGAGTGGCAGTCCCTTCCACACTGAGGGCAGATATAATCTGTCCCCTGTCCAGCCCCCAGATTTTGCTGGTTCGGGGACTGCCTCTTTGCCTCAGCCTGCCGCACAAGTGTCTCTTCAAATTGGAGAAGGCCATGCTGTGTCTTTAGCCTCCAAGTTGAATGATCAGAGGTCAAGGTTTCCCAGCTGTTAATGTCCATTCCCAAGGCCTTTAGATCCCTCTTGCAGATATCCTTATATCGCAACTCTGGACTCCCTCTGGGGCGCTTTAACTGCAATAGTTCTCCGTACAGGAGATCTTTCGGAATCCAACCATCAGCCATTCTCACGACATGCCGAAGCCAGTGTACTGGTACTGCTACCAGTACCGGTAGTACTGAAGAGCGAAATGTTCTTCAAAGCGTATGTGGGCTTGCACACAACAACCATTGGTAACCCCTTCAATCAAACATGTTTCTTTCCAGGATTGTATTGCAACTCCAGGGAGTAGCTACATGATCCTAGGTAAAAACCTACCTGCTTTATTGAGTTTCTAACAGGTGTTATGTGAAAATCACCCTACATACTCAAGCTCCTTTGTGCCTCTTGATCCAGAGGCTTGCATGGCCTTAGTAGATACTACTGAACTAAAAAGGCCATTAATTTGATTAAAACTATTTGTGACTTCTTAAAATATTTTATCAATTGTTGGAAGATTTACCCTGACAAAACTCCCATATTCTCATCCCCATTAGAAAAACATGCAGACATACTTTTTTCTGTAAAAACCTTTTGCTGTATTTCTGTGACACCTCATAAAATGTTGCAAAATGCCCACTTGCCTGAGGCAAGCCAGCAGTTGGGAAACTCAGATAGCAAATCCATCAAGAACTCCTTGCCCTGCCCCTGATGGGATTAACTCCCAAAATAGAAACTGGACAAAAGAAATATCACTTGACAAGAAAGGGAACATTGGACAACCATTAAAACACAAAAGGAGGAACCAGCAAACCTACAGCCCTAGGGCAGAAAAAGCATATAAAAATCACAACTCAGGACTGGGAGACCACCCAGGTAGCAAGGCAGGAGCGCTGAAGTCACTTCTCTGTCACTTTTTTGCCTTTCTGCAATAAAGACCTGCTTTGCGGTAGCTGCTGTCCTCAAATTTCTTCATCGTTGGCTTTCCCCAGCTGGAAACGAACCGGGAAATTCTGACACCTTAATAAACAAACAAAATCTTTTTGTGTCATTTTTTTTCCTGACACAAATCTCAGAAGATTTTGTTAATTTTGTTTCACTTCAGATTTCTGTATCAATTGTTTTATTGTTTAGGTTAGAATCCTGAAGCATTGCAACATTATAAGATGTGTATACATTCCAAACGTTTTCAATTTCTTCTTGTTGTTGTTAGCTGCGAAGTCGTGTCCGACCCATCGCGACCCCATGGACAACGTTCCTCCAGGCCTTCCTGTCCTCTACCATCTTCTGGAGTCCATTTAAGCTCACACCTACTGCTTCAGTGACTCCATCCAGCCACCTCATTCTCTGTCCTCCCCTTCTTCTATTGCCCTCAATCTTTCCCAGCATTAGGCTCTTCTCCTTCCTTCTCATTAGGTGGCCAAAGTATTTGAGTTTCAACTTCAGGATCTGGCTTTCTAAAGAGCAGTCTCCTCTGGGACTGACTGGTTTGATCGCCTTGCAGTCCAAGGGACTCGCAGGAGTCTTCTCCAGCACCATAGTTCAAAGGCCTCAATTCTTTGGCGCTCAGACTTTCTTATGGTCCAGCTTTCACTGCCATACATTGCAACTGGGAAGACCATAGCCTTGACTATACACACTTTTGTTGACAGGGTGATGTCTCTGCTTTTTACTGTGCTGTCTAGATTTGCTATGGCTTTCCTCCCCAGGAGCAAGCGTCTTTTAATTTCTTGGCTACAGTCCCCATCTGCAGTGATCTTGGAGCCCAGGAAAATAAAATCTGTCACTACCTCCATTTCTTCCCCATCTATTTGCCAGGAATTGAGAGGGCCTGATGCCATGATCTTGGTTTTCTTAATGTTAAGTTTAAACCCAAGTTTTGCACTCTCCTTCTTCACCCGCAACAAGAGGCTCTTTAGTTCTTCTTCACTTTCTGCCATTAGAATGGTATCATCTGCATATCTTAGGTTGTTGATATTTCTCCTGGCAATCTTAATTCCAACTTTTGATTCATCTAGCCCTGCCTTTCTCATGATGTGTTCTGCATATAAGTTAAATAGGCAGGGTGACAGTATACATCCTTGCCGGACTCCTTTCCCAATTTTGAACCAATCAGTGGTTCCATGTCCAGTTCTCACTGTTGCTTCTTGACCCGAACATAGGTTTCTCAAGAGACAAATAAGATGGTCTGATATTATATTATGAAGCTGCTGCGTTGTCAGCGATAAGTGATTGGATTAATTTAACACAAGGGAGATTATTAAATCTTGAGGGCCACGACTTGTTATTTGGCTGGCATGCATACTTGTTGTATGATAAGAAGGTAGATAATGTGTTTAAAGTGCATATTTTAAGACAGGCATTGTTGAGAGTTTGGAAGAAGTATAGACATAAGTTAGACTACAAGATGCCGTTGTGGGCAATCCCGAAACATGCAATAGAAAACATAAATGTTGGCTTCAAACATGATGTGTCTACGTACAAGGAGATCTTAAGCTTGGAGAGGAACGTCTGGTGTTTGAAGCCGCACAATCTTTTGCGAGATGAGAAGATCGTTCAAACTTGGTTTCAATATGGTCAATTACGTGCCAGGTGGAAAGAAGACCAGAAAATTGGTTTCTCAATGACTGATGAAAATTTGGTAAAGCAAATTAGAAACCAGGGTCCAGCACATATCAAACGGATTTATCTTGCATTGATAGATATTGACTCAGAAACAGAACTTGTTAAAGACTGTATGATAAAATGGGCTCAGAATATTCAAGAAGTTATTACAATGGACACGTGGGAAAAGATCTGGGTGAGGAACGTAAAATTTACGCAAGCCCAAAACCTAAGAGAGAACTTTTATAAAATGCTTTATAGATGGCATTTAGATCCTAAAAAGCTTGCAAGTATGTATCCGAACTATCAACCTAAATGTTGGAGATGTGGTGGCGAAGATGCAACGTATTTTCATATATGGTGGACCTGCAAAAAGGTTAAGGCTTTTTGGATAAAAATTTGGTGGAATATGCAGATGATCTTCAAGCAAAGGATAAAGTTTTGTCCGCAATTGTTTTTATTGGGCATAATTACAGATGCTACTGTTGTGGACATTAAGTTGATGTTAAATCTAATCACAGCAGCAAGACTCTTAATAGGTCAATATTGGAAAAAGGAGGAACTGCCGACTATAGAAGAATGGACTCTAAAAGTTTCTGACCTGGCAGAAATGGCAAAGATTTCGGCTTATTTGAAAGATCATTCACAAGAACGTTATATTATGGAGTGGAAAAAGTGGATTGATTATATCCAGAACAAATATGGGACTAAAAAGTTTCACCTAGCATTTGAATAAGTTTTCTTTTCTTTTTTCCCCCTTTTTTATGTAATATTAGTATTGCTTGTAGTCATTTCATATGAGCTAGAGTGCGATAGACTTAATAGTTTATTGTTGTTAGCATATGGATGTTTATGATTGTTCTTTGTTTTTATACCTTGTACTTAGCTCTGGGAAGTCGGGGGGGGGGAGGGTGGAATGGGGGGGAGGGATAGGGAGGGTTAGGTAGGGGTGGGTGGAGGGAGGGGGGGATTGTTAAAGATAAAATGTATTGTAAAACTTTTCAATTAAAAAAAAAGAACTTGCCACAGTTTGTTGTGATCCACACAATCAAAGGCTTTAGCATAGTCAATGAAGCAGAAGTAGATGTTTTTCTGGAACTCCCTAGCTTTCTCCATGATCCAGCGTATGTTGGCAATTTGATCTCTAGTTCCTCTGCCTCTTCGAAATCCTGCCTGTACTTCTGGTAGTTCTCGATCCACATACTGCTGGAGTCTAGCTTGTAGGGTTTTAAGCATAACTTTACTAGCATGTGAAATGAGTGTAATGGTGCGGTAGTTTGAACATTCTTTGGCACTGCCTTTCTTTGGAATTGGAATGTAAAGTGATCTTTTCCAATCCTGTGGCCACTGTTGAGTTTTCCAACTTTGCTGGCAAATTGAGTGTAACACTTTTACTGCATCGTCTTTTAAGATTTTGAATAGCTCAGCTGGAATACTGTCACCTCCACTAGCTTTGTTGTTGCTCAACTTTTCTAAGGCCCACTTCACTTCACATTCTAGGATGTCTGGCTCGAGGTCAGTGACCACCTCATTGAGGTTATCAGGGACATTAAGCTCCTTCTTGTATAGTTCTTCTGTGTAATTTTGCCACCTCTTCTTAATCTCTTTGAATCTCTTTGTAATCTTTTTTTATTCACCTTTCTTCCTTATTTTCTTTGTTTGTTTTTGTCATATTTGCGTGTTTTAATCTTGTTTAAATTTCTTCAAGAAAAATTATATTTTAATGTAATAAAATACATTACACTGGTTAATTTTACCCTAATATAAATTAACAAAATCAATTTTATTTGGGAACTGGGATCAGTTATATAGAGATGCTCAGTACAGATTGGACACAGAGAGTTCCATAGCTCTTCTTCAGCACTTTCTGTTGAAAATATTCTCAGATAATAAGGCTGGATAGAATCTTCACCCATGTTTCTAGAGAATTAGTGTCAGTCTATGGATACCAGCCTTCCCCAACTGCTTGTCTTAAAGATACATTGAATTCATACCACTGTGGCACAGTTTATTTGATGGGCTATAGCAAAGTAATTTGTTGTTGTTAGCTGCGAAGTCGTGTCCGACCCATCGCGACCCTATGGACAACATTCCTCCAGGCCTTCCTGTCTTCTACCATCTTCTGGAGTCCATTTAAGCTCACGCCTACTGCTTCAGTGACTCCATCCAGCCACCTCATTCTCTGTCGTCCCCTTCTTCTATTGCCCTCGATCTTTCCCAGCATTAGGCTCTTCTCCAGTGAGTCCTTCCTTCTCATTAGGTGGCCAAAGTATTTGAGTTTTAGCTTCAGGATCTGGCCTTCTAAAGAGCAGTCAGGATTGATCTCCTCTAGGACTGAGCAAAGTAATATAATATAATTAATAATAATAATAATAATAAATAATTAATAATAATAATAGTTGGAATAATAATAATAATAATAATAATAATAATAATAATAATAATAATAATAATAATAATAATAATAATAATATTAGTTGGAAGGAACCTTGGAGGTCATCTAGTCCAACCCCCTGCAGATGTTAACCCTACTCAATAAAAGAAAAAAGGAATTAGTTTGTAATAGGTAAGCTTCATGTTGAAATGTTCTGTTCTTGACTACTGATAAGCAAAACCATTATCTGGTTTTTGGCATGGGTGAAAAAATTGGGTGCATATGTGTGTGTATGTACTGTATGTATGTATGTATTAAAATAGCAAAAATCTCAGAAAATTGTCAAATCTCTCAAGATGTTAGCATTCTTAAATAAAACAAAATCTTGTGAAATTTGAGGACTTTACAAGATTTCAGCTACTTTGAAAAAATCATTTCTTGAATTTTAGAGATCTGCAGAGGATAGCTAGGGACACCACATGTGACTGGGTGAACCACAGTTACCACATTACCTACAAGTAATTTATGGAATAGTTATTGCAAAACTTGAATGATGTAATGTTCTACATGAAGGGAAAAGGTGAGGGAACCACTGACCTAGCCTAATGGTTGGGAAATACTGTGCTTCAATAAGATAACCACTAAAGTTTCAGAAACCTTTCACTTGAGATTCCAGGTTTCAAATTGATTACATGACATCCATAAGATGTGTTCAAATGAAATACATATCTTGGGTCACTTATTGTTAGAATTATCAGTTTTTCTGTGGGCACCAATGAACCTTTGGGCACTTTGCTTGGCTGCATGAGAACAGTGCCCCATCTGCTAGTGTGTGTTTGTGTGTGTGTGAGTGTGTGTGTGTGTGTGTAAGAGAGAGAGGGGTGGAGAGAGAGAGGAGAAAGAGAGATGATATATACACATACACCCAGTGGTGGGATTAAAATAATTTAACAACCGGTTCTCTGCCCTAATGACCGTTTTAAGTATCAAAAAACAATATACTGAAAGGTTTAGTATTTCATGCATTTAATACTTAAATAAGAACAATAAAAGAGGCACACAAAACTAGATTATGTTATAAGAAAGAGTTTTAAAATATTAATGAAAAAAATATTAAATAATACCTGACAAGAAACAATAAAACTGTTATTGAAGATATTTCCATATTGCTTCTTGATTGGCGTCCTCACTTGCAATTTTCTTCGCTTTTATCCAAGTGCTCTGTGTAGCTAGACAGGAAAAAGTTCCAGAGCCACAACCCCAGCTAATATTTGGTGGCTTCGCTCCCTTTCCTGTAAGCACCAGTCGTGAAACTAGAGAGATGAAGCGTCTATTCCTGAAATTACCTCTGAGAAGCACCACCTAGCTTTCGCCTGAGTGACGTGATCGAAAGTGTCGCATCTCCATTTGGTTTCCGTCGCTCCTCGCTCGGACTTTTGGGGAGGTTTTTTTTTTCCCCCGCCTGGAAGTTGAATGAAAACCAGACGTGTTCTAGAAAACACAGATTTATCATAACCAGTTCGCTGAACTCAACAAAAAATTAAGTATCGCTTCTGCCGAACCAGTGCGAACCAGCTGAATCCCACCACTGCAAACCCCCTCTCCCCGCCTTTGTCAGTCTTGAATCCTGATGTCTACCTGGACTAGCCCCTGCAATTCATTTAGGCAAGATTTTTTGGAAGTGCTTTGCTGTTGCCTTCTTGATCACCTCTAGACCTGATATCCTTTCCACAAGCTTATTATAAAAATTCAGGTGGATTTAACTCTATGTTTGGTTTGGGACTGAGCCCACTGAGACTGCAGTCATTTAAAATCTCACAGGCAGGTCCTTTTTTTACAGAGATTTCACAGTAAAAGATACTTACATAGTTACAGGGACATGGTGGCTCAGTGGGTTAGGATGCTAAGCTCGTCGATCAGAAGGTTGGCAGTTTGGCGGGTCGAATCCCGAGTGCCGCGTAACAGAGTGAGCGCCTGTTATGCGTCCCAGCTTCTGCCAACCTAGCAGTTCGAAAGCACGTAAAAAATGCAAGTAGAAAAATAGGGACCACTCCGGTGGGAAGGTAACAGCGTTCCGTGCGCCTTTGGCGTCTAGTCATGCCGGCCACATGACCACGGAGACGTCCTCGGACAAGCGCTGGCTCTTCGGCTTTGAAACGGAGATGAGCACCGGCCCCTAGAGTCGGAAACGACTAGCACGCGTGCGGGGGAACCTTTACATAGTTATAAAGTAGTCAGGCTAGAACTTCCAGTCCCAATCTAACCTATTTAGTTGTAGGGGGCTCAGTTTTTCTATCAGGGATTTCTCCTTTCATCCCAGTTTTAAGAAAATAGAAAGGGGGATGCTTCAGACTTTCCTGCCCAAAGCAGTAGTAATGAACTTAATAAAACACATTTCAGTTCTGAAACATAATAGATAACTTGCATATGGAGAACCCATTTTTTAATTAAACTAATAAAACCACATTTCTAGATGCTGAAGAATCCTTTTTAGAAAATAGAAGACAATATCCCCACACACAGAATTTCAAAGAAAAACAGTACAACCAATCTAGCTGAATTATCTGTTTGACTAAGATGTTAGGTTTTAGAAGACATTCACATTTTGTTGCTAGATGTAGAGAGTTTGTCTGGTGCATCAAATTAGATATTCTTGAATTTCTTGCTGCTTCCCCTTTGTAAATCTTGAGCACTATCCTTAATTTCATTTCACTTTAAGGGAGAAATTCCATCATCTCTTTCCCATGCTCTCTCTTTCTTAGGAATGGATAGATCTGCATCATTACGATCAATGTAGTCTTTTATCCTTAAGGAATAAGCTTTATAGCTGTGCCAGCTAGACCTGTGATCAGCAGATTTAAAGGGAAGGAGATGATATAGAGAAAGATGGAGTAAGGCTGAAACTGATGAGATAGGAACCAGTGATTCTCAGCCAAGATTATGTCAACATTGAGCCTCTGACTAATGGCCACGAAAAGGTTAAAAGTCTGTTGACTTGAAGCCAGAGGAGGAAAGGGCTAGAATGTATAGTATAGGGACATTGTAGTGGGCAGTTCTTCTGCGTATATAGGTCTTCTTTCTTATCTGCAATAAACGAATTTATGTAGCCATGTTATGTTTGTGAAACCTCTGTTTTATCTGAACTCAAAGTTGAGCATCTGGAGTATCGTTTCATTGCAGTGCCTAGTATAAAGTTTGATAATAGCAGACGTTCTGTAAATGGGTCAGCACCTATGTTAACAAAGGTTTAGAAAGCCCTACAGTATATTCTCAAAGTTTGAAATCTTTCTATAGACCAAAAGGAATGGGGACCTACTTGCAAAGGCTTCTAACTACCTTATAAAATAGCTCTTCAACTGGACTCCGGTGGCGACGCGACGCCGAAGACAGCCGTTTTCGGGCTGTCCGCTCCGCAGCTGTGTTTTTCCATCGTAAACAGCGCCGATCAGCTGTTTAGATGGATTTGAAGCCCCCTCCTCGGGAGAAGAGGAGGGGGTGAGGCCCCAGGTAGGGGTTGAGCTCTCCGGGGCCGCCTGAGCTGAGAGTTTGGGCGGCTGAAGGATTGAGCCCCCCCGAAGCCTGGGTTGCTCCGAGCTGCGCAGCGCCCCTGCTCCGGGATTTATGGAGCAGAGCCAGGCGTTAGCAACCACCCCTGCCAAAAGGAAATACTTTTGATTGTCAAGATGCAGGCAGAGCGGTACAGGAGGTCAAGGTGATGTGGACTCTTATCTTTACTCTCTAGCTCAATGGATTTTATAGCTTTAAAGTGAAAGTGCGCAATAAGTGAAAGTGGGGGAAGATGGCGGCTAAAACCTCTAAAGCTCTTCGGAGTGCGGGGTCTTCCCTGGTGCAACAGACCTCATTGCAAGCTTTGCTTCCTCCTGCACCTCCTCCGGCATTGACGCTTAAGGATTTACAAGATGCTCTTGGAAAGCATTCACAATTGATGTCTGACATGATGGATGAAAAGCTGAAAAAGTTGGAGGAGAAACTGGAGAAGAAGATGGAAGAGAAGTTTAGAGCAATGAGGGTGGACATGTTGTCTATGATTGAATCTGTAGCTGAATGTGTGCAACAGCTGGATGAAAAAGTGAAGGATCTCAGTCAAAAGAACTCTATATTAGAAGCAAAGGTATCAGAAAATGAAAATATAAGGGATAAAATGGACGGAGAATTGAGCCTTGCTCAGTATCATCAGATGCAGTATGCTATTAGAATCAGGGGTTTAAAGGAGAACTGTAAAGAAGATTTAAAGCAGCTGATTTCTGAGGCTCTGGAAGGGGTATTGGGCCAGCCAGCATCTGAAATTGAGGGAAATATGGACAAAATTTTTCGTGTAAATTCATGGATTGCAAGACAAAGGAAGTTACCCAGAGATGTGGTGGTCTATTTTACAAAGAGAGTAATTAGAGATGAAGTTATTCAAGCTGCCTATGATACTAAACTGGTAGTGGCTGAGCAAGAAGTCTTGGTTTTAAAAGAGATTCCTCCGAAGATTTTAAGGAGAAGGAAAGATTTTGCATTTTTAGTACAGGAACTTAAGAAATGTGATATTAAGTTTAGATGGGAGATTCCAGTTGGACTGGTGGTGACGCATGAAGGTAAAAGACATCGTCTGGTTACTGTGGCCCAGGCACGTGATTTTTATAGCAATGTGTTAAAAGCAACCCCCTTATCATTTTTGGAAGCTGTTAAGAGATACGGCGAGGGAAAGCTTCAAGATGTTGCAGACAGACAGATAGAGGACAATGGTGTTGGAGGGGATCAAGATACAGTTTCATTGGATGTTGCAGGAGGCCAGAGGAAGACGCGTGCCGCCCTAAGAAGAGCGAGACGAGAGCAAGAGCAAGACCAGCAGATAGTTATGGAATCTCCAAAGTGTATTTACAGTGAAGATGTGGGAGGGGCGCGGTCCAAAGAAGTTTTGGGGGTCATGACAGACGTGCTCCAAAAGTTTTGGGGCGTTAAGATTGCTGATTAAATTTTAAATTAGTATCTTAATGGATTAAATTTATCATAGAGGAGAAAGAAAGTTTTTTTTAATATTTAACACAATTTAAGATGGATGTTATTTGCTTGTTAGAAAAGTATATTAGGGTTATGGACTAAAAGTGTGTGTTGAACTAAGAATGGGTATGCAAGCTCCTAATTAACAACAAGTTGTCTTACAGACTGCTTAACCCTTTTTTTTTTTTACTCTTTTTATTTGAACTCAAGGATGACTTGGAACTGCGAGACATTTGGTGTGATACATGCAAGAATTATTTTTGATTATGGTTTAGTTTGGTTGGAGATTATTAAGGTTAATAGATAGGCGCTTTTGGCGCGTAACTGAGAATTTGTTTATTTTTTTTTCTTTGAAATTAATATGAATAAGGACTGGGATTAAGAAAATCTATTCTGAGTAAAGCACTTTTCTGTTTTTCTCTTTTTCTTTTTTACTTTATTTGTAATATTAGTATTGTTTGTATTCATTTTACATGAGCTAGAGGGAGATAGAACTAATAGTTTATTGCTGATAACATAGGGGTGCTTATGTTTGTTTTTTGATTTTATACCCTGTATTTAGCTCTGGGAAGTCGGGGGGGGGAGGAGGGAATGGGGGGAAGGGATAGGGAGGGTTGGGTGGGGGAGGGGGAGGGGGGATTAAAGTCAAAATGTATTGTAAAACTTTTTAAATAAAAAAAAATAGCTCTTCAACTATCTAGGAAGGAGCTCTAAAAGGAACAAATATAAAACTGTATTTTGTATAGAATGACTAAACTATTAAACTAATTCTTGTCCCAGAATTGTTGAACCCACAGAACAAACTAAGAAAGCATCAGTATGTCAGAATTTGGACTGTGATAATTCCCATCTCTTTTCAGAAACTGTGTTTGTACAGTATTTCCCATATGAAATCCAACCCAGAAAACTATTACTTAAAATTAAATAATCACTCATTTTTATAATATATTTATGAAACCTAGTCTCTCAGCTGACCATGTCTTTCTTGATACAATGACCAATGATTAAATTATTTAAACTTGTCTGCACTCTCCAATATGATATTTTTTTTCCTCTGAGTTCATGCATAAAATAATCCAGAATGTCTCAGAAAAGAAAACCTTGTATTATCGGAGTACAGGTATAGTGCATTAAATGTGCATATGTTTGTATTTCATTTCTCTGTATTAAAAACATTGATAAAACATAACTGACCTCCAAAGAACTTCCCAGCCTAATCACTTCCCTAGTTGTGACTTAAACCACTTTGTGTCAGCAAAAAAGCACACATTTGGCCATTCAAATTTTTTATTCCATTTTGGTTTTATAGCAACTAAATTGTGCAGTGCACACATGCCATGAACATAATAAACAAGAGCTTTAATAATATTTTTTTTCAAAAAAAAAAACCAAACCCCACCAGGCAGAGTTTTTTTTGTAGCCACTACGTACCTTCTTTTTTAAAACCATGACCTTGTGGACAACCCTGTGTTTGCAGCAGTTGTTCAGAATAAAGGTCACAAAGCAGTATAGATTTAAGATGTTTTGTTGTGGTGGTGGGACTCTGATATTTTGTTGTATTTGAAACAAGATCTACATGGTCTTATTTCTACTGGGGCCCAAGTGTGTGGTTGCCTTTTAAGATGGAAGAAGGTGAAATGGAATGACCTTATGTTGACTTCTTTCTTCACTGGTTACCATTGCATTAATTCAGTGCCAAAAGCTACCTGCAGTGCATCCACAGGGAGACTCTATTGGGACCTGTACAGATCTATAATTACAGACATAACCCACTGTTTGTCTGGAGCACACCTGAGCTTCTGGTTGCAAACAGGGCTCCACTTTTGCTATGCAGCCCATCCTTTCTCAAACTGGTCCTTTTGAGAAGTGTTGGAATATAGTTCTCATCAGCTTCTCATCTGATATGGCTGTTGGCAGGCAAGCAACACTAAATATAGAGAACCTAATTAAATGATCCAAGCAGGAAAAGAAAAAAAGAGAGTGGAATTTGTGAAAATCAATCCTATAAAGATACTGCAACAATTTGCTTCAACCAAAAGAAATTGTAGCTCTGCTTAGCTATTACTTCTCTGTCCTGATGCTGTCCAATAATACCCATTATCCCCAGCCAGTGATAGCTTTGTAAGGATGATGGTAACTCCTGCAGGTATATTATTTGCAGCAGAAACCATATGGCCATTTTAGGAATAAGTAGTGACCCCTTTCTTTCACTGCTGGGAGTGAGAGGGATCTGAGTAAGGCAGCCTTCCTGAGGCTAACAGCATCCAAATATGTCAGACTAGTGCCCTCTGCACTTTCAGTTTTGGATAATGTTCCCTGGATTATGGAAGCTGTAGTCTTGTGGATCTGATTCTAGACAATCTCAATTGAGGAAGGTTGGCTTAAGAATACCTTCATAACATAAATGGATTGGACAAATCACCTATCTGATCCTTTCTAATTCTATTATTTTGTGAAATATGACCTTTTTAGCATGAGTGAAACATTGCTATGGAGGCTATTTTTTTTAGATTTATATCTTGGCTCCTTTAGATCCAGGCCTTAGTTACATAACCTGATTAATAAAAATGTGTCCCCAAATTTGCAGCTTTCCTCTTTCCCGATGCAATAAACAGACGCAAGGTCTACAATGGTTTAGGATCTGTGACTGAATCTTTCCAAAATTAGTTTAAATTAGGGAAGGTTATGTAACCATGACATTTTCTTCCCGTGAAAGAGTTTCCTTGTTGAGAGGAGTTCTTCCATGATTCATAATATTGGCATTTTCTTCTAAAACATTTCAAGTCAGTACTTCAGATGTTTGCAACTTGTATCACCACAGGAATATACTAGTTACTCTTTTCCCTCTCTTAGGTTTGTGACAATTGGAATGAAAAAACCCTGTAACAGTGAAGGATGAAGGCGGCTGTGCCTGATGTGAGAGTTTATGAACATCTTGCATAAACAGTTGTTTCCCTGAAACTTGGAATTTAGAGTGATGCCAGTCCTCACTACATGAAACAAAATAATACTAGTGATCATAGCTGTAAAAGTTAAAAATAATCCCTATGAGATTTGTTCTCAGCTCATCCATATAATTTATGAAGTCAACAAATGCCTGCATGCATAGGAAAGGAAGGAAGGAAGGAAGGAAGGAAGGAAGGAAGGAAGGAAGGAAGGAAGGAAAAAAAAACAGTTTTCTCCAGGGACAAATAGCCACTTTAATTTGGGCAGCAGTGTTACATTTTATCATTGTCGTGCATAAACTTATTACTCACTTGTGGCCTTGAAAAACTTAAGTTTTCATTTTCTTTTTTCTTCCAAACTTTTTTTTTCTTGTGCATTTTGCCAGCTTAGTTTAGGGCAAGGCCTTCCCCTGTTCCTCCTCTCCCAATTGTCTGAAAAGTGGAATTAAAAATTCAATAAAGTTAATGGATAAATGATCACATTTTTATTTATTCATTTATTTTATTTATTTAATGGGACTTATATGCCGCCCTATCTCCCGAAGGACTCTGATGTTCAATCAGAGCAGGTGAGATGGAAATGGGGGAAATCTCGGGCAGGAAAAGAGCAAGAGAGGTGAGGTTCTCACATGTCACTTAGACCTACTTTGGTTTTGGTTTTTAATTATGTTTTTCAATTTACAAGAAACAATAGATATATAAACATCTTATTGGTAAGTTTTACAAACTTATCCACTGATTTTGCTGAACAAATACAGACATTCTATCTTTCTGTCTCTTAATAGTCATCCATTTTCCTATCTAATTTGGGACTGCACATCTCCTGATTGTATCTGAGTAGCCCATAAAAGTAAACAGTGGTAGGATTGGTGAAGGGTATTACTATCTATGTTAGTTGGATTTAGTCAGAGTTGACAACATAGGATTTGTGACAGATGAGAGCCAAGGATTATGGTAGCTAAAGTCAGTTTTTTACATTTTGCTCATCCAGAGGCCTCTGGACACTTCATAGGATTGTGTAATTTTAGTATAGATTGTATGTTCATACCAAACTCAGAAAGAAACTCTGAGTCTTCGGAGAAGGGCGGGATATAAATGTAATAAAAATAAATAAATAAATAAATAATATAGGTAAAACCATTTGCCTGGAAAAGGATATGGCTCATATATTGAGCTGCTGAATTTAAGCCTGATTTTGGCCCATTCCATTTCTTTCCCATCCAAACTCGTAGCCAGCAGATGACAATCCAATACCAGCAGCAAGTGTCCTGAAAATAGAGTTCATCATATTTTGCAGAAAGTTTCGGATTCGTCAACCTCTTGGGAACAAAACATTCAGTGGAAACAGAGAGCTGTCATTATGGCATTGGAAAGGGCAGTTAAATGTAATGTAATACTACCTGCTTCAGAACACGCTGAAACATTTTAAAGTCAACATTTTAACATCTGTATTTTCTTCCTGGAATGCTGAAGGGTATTCAGAATGTGCAAACTGGTTCCTGTAGAATTCTATTAAAATGAACCTCTAGGTGTCTTTAATAAATGCATCCTGCTTTCTCGTAATGTGCACCTACCATAATGTTAAAGTGCATTAGAAATAAAGTACCTTAGTTTGTTGCCACAGTCTTCTGGGAGTCTGACAGTCTGATGGGAAGCAGCATTTGATTGTTTAGCATTTTAGCACTTGAAAAAGGGCAATGCAGAGAAGACAAGTTGATTTTTAAATAATGACTGCTGCCCATCATCTCAGATATGCTACAGACCTTAGTATTCTACTAGATCACCAGAATTATTTTATCATTATAAGTTTATATTTTGTAGAAAAGCTCGATCAGAATATCAAAAGAATTTGTCTGCCTTGAAAAAAGGTCTTATTCTATATCACTATATGGATGAATTTGACAAAAGGCTTGCTCTCGGCCTGTTGGTAGACTGATTTTAGTGACTAGAAAATCATGGTTTTGGTGAGACAAACCTAAATGTTTACTAGATGTCTTTTTCCCTAAAGTGGATTATGACTGAGTTCTTACAGTAAACTAAGCCATCATATGATAGTAGTGATTCTGGCTTAATGTGCAGTTTGGACATAACTATAGTTTATAGTTCAGTGTGATGTGTACTGTACAAGCCTAGTCTAGGTGAAACCTATGTGGTTTCAGTCTACTGAATTATGGCATTTACTTGGAAAGCATTTCTTTGATTTCAATAAAATTTCCTTTTATGCAACCTATCTAAGATGGAGTACTTAGCTGAAAGGTTGAAAAAACATCCTGGAAAGAGTTAATTGCAAGTCGCTTCCATTTTCTTACCTAGAACTGCATGGATGTGTCCACAAAATCCCCAAGATAGAAGCTTGATTCAAAGGAGAATTGATTGTTTTCTTCCGTGCAAGTATTTTCAACAGTGCTGTGATGCAGACTTCAGTTATAAAGACAAGAGGATGCTTTGGGGCATTTAACATATACACGCAGCACCTATGGAAATTCTTGAACTAAATGGGTCTTTTCCCAGGATCACGAGTGTGGCATATGGTCTTTAGTGGTCTGGTATGGCTGTAGTTGTGCATTCATGAGTCAGCAAATGGACAGAGAAATTGGCAGCAGAAGCTCAGTTCTAGCCATGAAGTGCAGCTATGCTTGTCATGAGGGGCAATGAATTGACCTGGTTGTTAGCCAGAGCTGTTGTGGGGAGATGTAGAGACAGGTGTCCATTGGTCCAGCCTAGTATATACTGTAGATGTTGCGGACTAGAGCTCTGATGCTGCACTCATTTCCTCAATTGCTGAGGGAACCTATAAGTGAGAGTGAGGAGAGAAAAGATTGCAAAACAGAAAAGTTGAAGAGAAAAGTTGGAGAATAGATTTAGGTCAATGTGTGGAACAGTTGTTGGTTTCTGGTCAGAGAGTGTGGGAAGTCAGCCCCCCAGAGAAGGAAATATTATAAGGGCAGAAAAATATATTTCCTCAAAGGATCTTGAAGAGGCAGGAAAGCATGCCCAGTTTTCTTAATAGCCCCAGGTCTCCCTCCCCCAAGCAGGGACCAGCACTATAGAAATGCAGATGTAAACCATCCAGGAAGGTTGGAGGCCCTAGCCAGAAGATTGAGAAGACAAAGACACCTAAAATCTACATACCCCAGCCTCAGGGAAGCAGGATAGGAGTAACCCATCAGAATACCAGAAAGACAAACCCAGACTCAGGTCAGAATACATGACACAGGAAATAGCCTCAAAACAGGAACAGGAAACCACTCCAGACAAAAGGCTCCAGAGGGTATAAAAACCCACTCCTTATATGTGTTCTCTCTCTTTTCTGCCAGCCATCTTCCTGTCTGGTCCTTCTCTTCAATAAACTACAACCTTCTTCCTAAAGCAGTCGCCATGTTTGTTCCCAGCTTGGACTGAACCATGATGAAGACTTTTCTTCCAACAAGAGGAAGAAGAAAACTCTACAGGTGACTTCCCCAGAAGAATTAACGAAGTCTCTGAGAGGTGACATCTTTATCCAAGATGGGAAGGTGGAAATTGGCTGTTGGATTGAACAGAAGGTTTTGAAAAAAAATTTCCCCACCAATGGTGAAGCAGAAAGTGTTCAGTTGAGCTAGTCTAGGAGAAGGTCGAGTTATGCTGAGCATGATAGTAAATCCAGCACATTCATTTATTTTCATTCTTTCTATTAATAAGCTCAGAAGAATTGGAAGTGAAAAGGGGAGGAAGCAAAGCAGTTAGCAGGGGAGCTGTAGAAGAATAGTGTCTCGGGGAGAGGCTTTGCTCTGCATAGTAAAACAAACTGGTCACACTGTGACAAAATGTAATAGCTTTGGAATACAGCTGCATGATATCTGCAAAAGATGTAGGCAGATGCTACACTTGTGCTTCCTTGTGCTCCAGGTCACTTTACCTCTTTGGTTGGGCACTTTATTTGGAACATATCTTTAACTTCTTGGTTTGGATGCTGAAGCTCCATAGAGTCTGTTTTTGTTTTCATTCCCTGTCCCTGAATACTCAAAAGACTGGGAAGACTAAATGTCCAAAGGTTTTCTACATCTTTGGAGAATCTGGGATTTCTTTCTGTTACTCTCTGGTCATTCCCAACCTCTCTGTTTACAAGTGCCACTGCCAAGCACCATTCCAAAGATTTGGGAGAGGGGGAGCAGAGCTTTAGTACAACATCACCCCACTTCTGTACTTGATCAGGCCCAGTTTGCTAATTTCCTGAATATTTCAACCCTAGGACCTGATTCATACTAGAGTAAGGATATTTGATTTTAGTGAGATACAGTAAATAAAACTTGCTACTCTAGCTTGTAAAGCATGATTTATAGTTTAACACACTATCAAAACCCAGTTTTTGTTTTTGCTTTTGGACACCTTATTTTATTTTTATCATTTTATTAATATAATTTGTCTCTTCTTTCTCACTGTGCTCTACAGCCTGCTGTGAAGAATCTCTTGCAAGAGGTCTAAATTTTTTTTAAAATTCCATTTATATCCCGCCCTTTTAATTAATAATTACAAAGAGCTTCTTCAATAATGCTGAGGTGGTCTAAAATGAGACCAGGGGCTTCAAATGGCTTTAAGCTGCAGGTTGTCAGCTCTTGTAGTCTAACCTCTGTTCCTGTGTAGTACCTTTCAAATACTTTCAAGGGTTCGTGATCACTCCACTGCAACATGGTTTGTTTGGCCTAATACAATGTTTTGGGTTAATTCAGTATTTGATCCCAGCATCTATATTCTTTAACCAATGGTTTTATGGTTCAATGGTACACAGTGAGTTGTAGTGCATTCTGTAAAACACAATTAAATTGATGACTGAACTCAATGTGGATCTATGTCATGAAGTTCTGACACACTGAAATCCAATAGTATAATATTTCCTCCAATTATTATGGAGATGGTGTGTGCATATAGTAGCCTGGGAAAGCACAGGATTTTAACTTATTCAGTTGCAGTCTTTTGTATAGTATGATATCCTGCTATTCAAGATTTAAATCACTTCTCCCCCCCTACCTCAATTGCCATAGCAGCCTCTATCTTCCACATAATTTCTCCCTTTTTAATCTATATTTATCACTAATGCATTTTCTTTTCCAGAACATTAAAATGCTACATTTGAAGATTAATCAGCTACTTACCCTGCTTTTTTCTGCTACATTCAAGAATGTGGAAACAAAAACCAATTTATATTCCCCAATCCCTCCAGACTTATTTTTAAAATCAGTCAGGAAAGAAACAAAATGCAACTTTCAGTGTCACCGGAGAAGCTGTTTGCTTCCCAGCATGCTTAATAGCCAGACAGTAAATGTCAGGTTTGTTTAATCAGCCTGTGGTTTTCTCTCATGGGTCACAAAACTGCTTTCTACTGTACTTTTGGATACCAGCACCATGAGTAGCTTGGCATAGAAAGTCTGCAGCAGCTAAAGAACACAAACTAGGAAAAGGCATGATTGATGAAAGTAAAAGGTTCTAAGGCAGGGGTGTCAAAGTGCTGGCCCACGGGCCAGATGCGTCATGCCAAAACCATGCCCACCCCATTGCTGGCAATGGGAAAAAAAGTCGCGACACATCATGACATGTCACGTGACATCACGAGTTTGACACTCATGTTCTAAGGGCATGGAGATTTTGACACCTGCTTCTATATCATGCTAATCCATGTGAGTTTTTTTAGGTGTAATTTGACGAGAGAACAATCAACGGGTTCATACACACAATAGAGCAAAGGTCTCCAATCTTTTGGGCACCAGGGACAAGTTACAGGGAGAGAGGTTGTTCTGCGGACCAGAGGGGGCGTGGTTTAGTTTGGTGCCTGCATCCTCTGGATGGGGCTTTCCTTGTTTGTGCGCACCGGTTGCTGGCGTGCCGCGGCCCGGTACTGGTCCACAGACCGGGGTTGGGGACCCCTGCAATAGAGTACAGTTAGGCGAAACACATTATAGCTTAGTGTAATATATACAATATGTATCAGTTTGCTATTCCTTGTTTAAATTAGCTTATACAGTGTGAGATAGCTTTTTATTTTTAACTATCCTCCTATAATTTAGGTAGCACCTTCCTCTGTCATTTCCCAATGTTTTTTAAATTGTATTCTGGGATTTTTTTATTTTTTTTTTGTCAATGGGTCTTTTTTAGTACATGGAAGACATTCTGGTTAGAAAGAGACCCCAGATCTAGGGTGCAAAAATCCAGATGACCATTAGATGACAGCAAAGAGTTGGCTTTTTCTGTACCTCTGTTCCCAACTAGTAGAGATTGGCATTTCTGCAGTACAAGTTCGGTAAACAAAGTCAAAGACTGTGTTCGCGTGCCATATATACCAAGATTGATTTTAACTATGTTCTGTGGAATAGGCCATGATGGCTAGGTTACAAGCTTATTAAACCAACTTTAATTTTATACAATGTGTTAATCCATATAGAAGCTGTAGATTTCTATTAGGTCATGTTAAAACTCAGGAGAATTCTGGTCACATCTTTTCAGACTAACCCATTTTATTAAAATCACAACAAAATCTGTAAATAAAATGTATTAGTCTGAAAAGGTGAAACCAGACTCCTCTTAATTGTTGGCTATCATAAATTAATATCGATCCCTCTTACTACTGGTATGTAAAGCTAGTGAGTTAAAGCCTAACAGTGAGTAAGAGTCTTTACAGTTGTAATGATAAGCTAGCAGTAATAATATATATGATTATAGTACCTCTGCAAGCTCCCTTTTTGGGATGCTGCTTCTCATAATATCTAAAGCCAAGTGGTCATTTCCTGAGTATAAACGATAGAAAAGAAAAATATGTTTTCCAAGGTGGGAGGGAGAATCTTACTCTATATTACTGTAGTTTACTCTAAGTCCCTACATTTCAAAATCTATTCTTCCATCCTTGTGTATATAATACAAAGGTTTTCTGGTCTAAGATCTGAGAAAATCAAACTGAACACCCCAAGATGTTGAACAATGTCCAATATCTTAGTAGCTGAGTAAGTTAGTTGACCATGAGAGAAACTGTGGACCTTTACTCAGTGCTTTTTTTGTAAAAGAAAAAGGTGCCGGAACTCACACATGTCAGACAACCTACCTTGCCTACCCTACAAGGTTCCATCCAAAAAAGGTGCCGGAACTCCGTTCTGAGCGTTCTATGAGAAAAAAAGCCCTGCCTTTACTACATAATTAATCTTGGGGGTTTTTTTACAAGAAAATTGTGCTTGTCTTCTGCCCAAACCATATCAATGCTTCTCTAGATAACATTATTTTAGTTGATTGCATAGCCAGCCATATGTTTAGACTGGATTTGACATATTCATTCACTACCAAATCTTTCTCAAGAATCTGGGATAGGCAGATGTTGTTGTTATAACAATAGTGTATAACAACATCAACAACAATGGAGTTGGAAGGCACCTTGGAGGTCTTCTAGTCCAGGGGTCGGCAATCTGAAACAGTGAAAGAGCCACTCGGTACCGGTTCCCTCACAAAAGAAAAAACGGAGCCACAAAAAAGAGTGCGCATGCGCACGCATGCGCTAAACAAGAGGCTGATCAGCGGCCCTGTGTATGCATCCTCCTGGGAGCTCTGGCAACTCCGTAAGGCCAGCCCCGAACTTCACAAGTGGAAATCGAGGGAGATTGCCAGGAACACGAGATCAGCATTTCTCAGCCTGCGCTGATCTCGCCCTTCTTGCAGTCTCCTTCTCTCTGTTTCACCTTGCTTTCTGCTACTTTTCTTTCGGGGTATCCAGCCTCTGCCGCCCCCTTCTCTCAACAGCTGGATGCCCCGAAAGAAAAGCAGCCGAAGGTAGCAGCTCTGCAAGTCTCCGCCAAGAGAATGGGCGGCGGAGAGAGAATGGGGCGGCGGAGGCTGGATCCCCCGAAAGAAGTCTGCTGAGACGAGGGAACGGGGTGGCAAGCTGCCGAGAGAATGGGGCGGATACCCCAAAACAAGTCTCCGCTGAGACAAGAGAATGGGGCGGTGGAGCGCTCCGCTGAGAGAATGGAGTGGTGGAGGCTTGCCGCCCATTCTCTTGGCAGAGACTTCTTTCGGGGGATCCAGTCTCTGCCGCCCCCTGCCCAGCTGAGAGAAGGGGGTGGCAGAGGCTGGATCCCCCGAAAGAAGTCTCCACCAAGAGAATGAGCGGCAAGCCTCCACCACTCCATTCTCTCAGCGGAGCGCTCCACCGCCCCATTCTCTTGTCTCAGCGGAGACTTGTTTTGGGGTATCCAGCCTCTGTCACCCCCTTCTCTCAGCTGGGCAGCTGAGAGAAGGGGGCAGCAGAGGCTGGATTCCCTGAAAGAAGTCTCCGCCGAGAGAATGGGCGGCAAGCCTCCACCGCCCCATTCTCTCAATGGAGGCTTGCAGAGGTGGCGGCGGAGCTGCGCGCGCAGCTCTCCAAACCGCCACCACCCGTTTGGAGAGCTGATGCCTTCGTCAAACATGGACGAAGGTAGCAGCTCTCCAAACGGGGCGGTGGAGGTTTGGAGAGCTGTGCGCGCAGCTCTCCAACCCGCCGCTCTCCAAACCTCCACCACCCCGTTTGGAGAGCTGCTGCCTTCCTCAAACATGGACGAAGGCAGCAGTTCTCCAAACGGGGTGGTGGTTTGGACAGCTGCGTGCGCAGCTCCCCAAACCTCCGCCACCCCATTCTCTCAATGGGACTTTCTTACTCCCACTTTTTTTCCAGAATGGCGGAGGAGCGACTGGGAGCCTCAAGAGACGGCTTAAAGAGCCGCATGCGGCTCCAGAGCCGTGGGTTGGCGACCTGTGTTCTAGTCCAACCCCCCCTGCTCAGGCAGGAAACCCTATATCATTTCAGACAAATGGCTGTCGGCAAGCCGCCAAGAGAATGGGGCGGTGGAGCGCTCCGCCGAGAGAATGGGGTGGCTTGCTGTTCTCTTGTATCGGCGCGGCAGAGGCTGGATCCCCCGAAAGCAAGCCTCCACCGCCCCATTCTCTCGGTGGCTTGCCACCCCATTCTCTCGTCTTGGCAAAGACTTCTTTTGGGGGATCCAGCCTCTGCCACCCCCTTCTCTCAGCTGCCCAGAGAATGAGCAGCAAGCCTCCACCACTCCATTCTCTCGCTGCCTGTTTGGAGAGCTGCTGCCTTCGTCAAACATGGATGAAGGCAGCAGCTCTCCAAACGGGGTGGCGGAGGTTTGGAGAGCTGCGCGCACAGCTCCCCAAACCTCTGCCAACCCATTCTCTCAATGGGACTTTTTTACTCCCACTTTTTTTCCAGAATGGCGGAGGAGCGACTGGGAGCTGCAAGAGACAGCTTAAAGAGCCGCATGCAGCTCCGTAGCCGTGGGTTGCCGTCCTGTGTTCTAGTCCAACCCCCTGCTCAGACAGGAAACCGTATATCATTGCAGACAAATGGCTGTCCAGTCTCTTCTTAAAAACTTCCAATGTTGGAGCATTCACAGCTTCTTGTGGCAGGTTGTTCCACTGATTAATTGTTTTAAGTGTCAGGACATTTCTCCTGTTAGTTGTCACAAGATATAAGCTGTTCAAAGTAAACCTGTCTTTTGCAATTGATTGATGGTGATTTTGTCAATACTGGGTGCTCAAGTTGTGCTCCAGATGTTTTGGGATTGCACCGAAGGCACCTATTACTATTGATACTACTTTTGCTTTCCTTTGCCACAGTAATTCTACTTCTATTTGCAGGTCTTTGGTTTGATGATTTTCTCCAGTTTTTTTCTCCTCTCTTCTGTCGTTAAATATTTGCAATGTCCACTAGCCAGACTGTTTTCTCTTTGTATTGTTAACTCTGGGGTTTTATGTTATTACGTGGGGAATCGTTGTTTCTGTTGCTGCTGCTGCTGTTGTTGTTATTATTATTTAATTTTGTGTATATACTTTTTATTAAATATTTAGATTACATTACTCAAAATTAATGCAAACTAAACTTGCTGATATCACCCGGCTGCCTGGGCCCAGCTCAGAGGTGGCCTGGAGGAAGTCCTGAGGTTGCCCTAAAGGTAAAAGGTAAAGGTTCCCCCGCACATGTGTGCTAGTCGTTTCCAACTCTAGGGGCCGGTGCTCATCTCCGTTTCGAAGCCGAAGAGCCAGCGCTTGTCCGAGGACGTCTCCGTGGTCATGTGGCCGGCATGACTAGATGCCAAAGGCGCACAGAACGCTGTTACCTTCCCACCATAGTGGTCCCTTCCGACGCGATCTGAAGACTCACTTGTTCGAACAAGCCGGCCTGGCCTGATGGGGGATGGGTTGGGATTTTATTGTTGTTTTTAATATATCTATTTATTGTTTTAGCTTGGGCATTGTGTTTAATTCTTTTTCAACTTTTGTATCTTTGTATTTTTATATGTTTGCCCTGTTCACCGCCCTGAGTCCTTCGGGAGAAGGGCGGTATACAAATAAAATTATTATTATTATTATTATTATTATTATTATTATTATTATTATTATTATTATTATTATTATTATTATTATTATTATTATTATTATTATTCTACTTGCTTTTTACATGCTTTCGAAATGCTAGGTTGGCAGAAGCTGGGACGAGTAACAGGCACTCACTCTGTTACGCGGCACTCGGGATTCGACCCGCCAAACTGCCCACCTTCTGATCGACAAGCTCAGCATCCTAACCCACTGAGCCACCGCATCCCTGTCTAATATTAGTTTTGGACTATTGATTCACCTAGATCAATATTGCGAACATTGTTTTGTGGGAATTTTTGCAAAATTGAGTAGCAAGGCCAATATTAAAGCTGAGATTTCCTGCCTGGAAACATTTGCTTTACAGTGAGCTACAATTGTGACATACAAAACATCATGGCCACGTTAGCGATTCTCCCATGGTTACTCAATTACTCAATTCTGGGATATAGAAAGGTAATTTAACTCAAGTGACAAGTTAATGATACCATGGTCATTTATGGCACTAGACACCAAAGGCGCACGGAACGCTGTTACCTTCCCACCGTAGTGGTCCCTATTTTTCTACTTGCATTTTTACGTGGTTTCGAACTGCTAGGTTGGCAGAAGCTGGGATGAGTAACAGGCGCTCACTCTGTTACGCAGCACTCGGGTTGCCCTATCTATCCTTAAAAATGACAGGAGGTTTTGGAGAGCCATTTGCCTGGAATAGTATAGGGTCTTCTGCTTGAGCAGGAGATGGGGACTAGAAGACCTCCAAGGCCCCTTCCAATTCTATTACAGCTACTTCTCGACTTATAACCATAATTAAGCCCAAAACTTCTGTTGCTAAGCGAGATAGTCGTTAAGGAACTTTGCCCCATTTTATTACCTTTCTTGCCACAGTTAAGTGAATCACTGCATTTGTTAATATTGTTAGTAGCACAGTTGTTAAATGAATCTGACTTGCCCATTGACTTTGCTTGTCAGAGGTTGCAAGCAGGTGATCACATGACCCCGGGACATTGCAATCAACATAAATATGAGACACTTGCCAAAGAAAAAAATGCAAAGAAAGAATAAAGAAAAAAAGGGAAATATATATAAAGAAGTGATTTCCAATCTTCATTAGAAGAAGTGTAAACAAATGTAGGGATTGGTCACATCTATAAGGTTACAAATGAACACATCTTTATCCCATATCTCATCCCTTATCTATGTGTTCATCCACAAACATCAATTTATCAATCGTGGTATCAGCAAAAAGTCTGTAAAGAGTTGCCAGAAATTTGCAAAAGAAAGTCTTATTTTAACCTTGATCACATAAGTCAAATGTATATACCTTTTACTTCTAATCACCTTAATCTTTTAGTTCATTCAAATATTGTCATAGAATTGTATTTCTCTTCAATTTTTCTTTATCCCATTGCATACATTTCAATTGTTTAACAAGCCTCCTTTATAGGTCCAGTAAGAAAACATTTTGCAGACCATTCTCTTGGTATGTTATTAGCATTTCCTCTTTAATTTTTAAAACTTCCGCCAGCTTCTTTTGTATGTCCAATAAAAGGTCCTTTTCCAAATCATTATCTTGGCCTGTGATATGTAATTATTTATTTTATTTATTTTAATTCCATTTATATCCCGCCCTTCTCTGAAGACTTAGAGGGCGGCTTACAAGCTTAGCAGTAGCCTTCATTCTATGTATATGCCTGCTTATTAGGGCTTTCACACACACCCCAAGTGGCATTATTACAAAGTCAGCTTATTGCCCCCAACAATCTGGGTCCTCATTTTACCTACCTCGGAAGGATGGAAGGCTGAGTCAACCTTGAGCCTGGTGGGATGCGAACCTGCACTAATTGCAGGCAGCTGGTGTTACTTAAGGAGGCATTAGCCCACTGCTCCACCAAGGCTCTTATTGCCACTTAACTTTCTCCATCTTATCAGGCAAAATTTGCACCGCATCTATCATTCCCTCATTCTCTTTTGGACATAGTTTATCTATAGAGTCAGACATCATTACTGACAATGTTGATATTGTAGCTGGCTCCTTTCTTTCAAGATCATCTTTAATATATCCATTGTCATGATATTTTGTAAGCTGCAAAACTGACCTGAAAAACAGACTTGTATATTTTGTTCTCCTTCTACTGAGAATCTGTAGTCTCCTCTAGTGTCCAGTTTCTAAATCATAAAATTGCTTAGCTTTGTTATGACTTAAAGTAGCCAAGCTAGCCAAAATAAATCTGGTTCCCATGAGAATCTATTTTTTATAGTTAATTCCAAAATCTTATAGCTAAAGTCAATAGTCCAAATTTATCTGGTCCTTTAATCCCTTTATAACTTTCTTAGATCAAAGTCTTATTAAGTTTTTAATCTGTATTTCAAATTCCTTCAGCTCTAAATCTTATAATAAAGTTTTCTTTTGTTCAGCGTTGAAGCTAAACTCACCCCAATGAAGACATTTCAAACCTGTTGTTCCAAAGGTCTTCAACAGCTTTAAGATGAAGTGCTTAGAAACTAAGGCTTGTGATTTTGATGTTCTTTAAAATTTTCCATTGTGGTGAGCAAGATTGGGTGATCCCTTTGTCTCTTGATGCTCAAACTCATGGAAAACTACTGTGGTCTCCTCATAAGCAGTGGCTGTCTGGAAGACATGTGGGTGAGCTCTTGTCATCTTTTTTGTCAGAGAGGTTCTGAAGAACCAGTCTACACATTGTTTCTGTAATCTTTGCCTTGGTTGTCAGCTCTGTTTTTGTGAAAATGTCTTCAGCTTGCAGTGCCTTCTGTGGAAGTTATTATTTATTAATTTTTGTAGATTTTTTTTAACCTCTAGAAGACTTAGCGTATTTCCATGCAGAAGATGAACAGCATTTAAAATGTTTTTTCTATTGTTAGGCTGAATGTATAAGACTTTTTTTCATGGAGAAGCATTAAAGTTTTTATTATACAAAGAAAGCAGTCTGGCAGTTTATACTTTTTTTAACTTTTTTTTTTAAACACTTTCTATGTGGTGTGTTTATTTCTTTTGCCAATGTATGTCTTTTTATTTTTGTGCTTTATTTTGTTTTTCTGTCTACTTTTTGTTGTTATTTTAGTTTATTTTAAAAGAATAAATAAAAAATAACTTCAAGACAGATATGGAGCTAATAACTAAAAAATATATTTATTGTTGGAAGGAATTTAATGCTTACTTGGCTTCAGTTTTGTTTGGTTTGGGGTGTATTTTTTTTAAGCCAGATAAAAAGGAGTTAAAATATTACTCTCAGAGGAAAACTTATTAAAGTGATAGTGGCACATTTTTGCTATTCCTGCCCAGCTAAAGTGGGGATTTAAGGACAAAGGGAAACATAGTCTTAATTTCAGCTGTCTGGAATGCATCATTTCCTTTGCCATCCTTTATCACCCGTCATATTTAATCATTTTTCACTTGTAATTAAGAAAGCAATGCAAAGTTTAGATTGGATGGAAATCAATGCATATGCCTAGCTCTATTTCCTGTGGTTAATGGAGGATTAGCCTTCCCATGAACTACTCGATGTCCACCTATATTAATCTAAAGCAAGTGCTAATGCTAGAGCAACCACCTGAAATGATGGGAAGTTGTAACTTGCCTCAGCCCAGTCACTTTGTTCCTGAAATTTACTCTCTCATGTAGGATTAAAAATGCAAAAACAAACCAACAAAATCAATGAAACCAGCAGTCAACCCTGTTGGCATCAGAGTTTTGTTTTTTAATTTTAATTCATAGGTTGAAAGACCCTATGAGCAATGGTGTCCAGAGTTAAATTTTATAATCTCAATAGAGTTTGGAACTGGAGTGGGACTCCAGATAATTAATTTTGAGTAAATAAAAGCAAGACCATCATATTTACAATAAAATCAACATTCAACACTTCCTCCTCCTCCTCCTCCTCCTCCCTCCCCCACTTTTCAGATCAGGGAATAACATTTTGCATGATCAAATGCAGCATCCAGGTCATGACTGCATTTTGACGAAGATGGCTGTAGATCCATGGGTTGTGACAAAAAACCCTAACCGACTAGCTTGTCACCTAGGCCTGACATTGGTTGGCTCTGTGTTTCATTTCAGCACTGCCCTAGTGGGTGGGCAGTATCCAGCTGTATCACTAGTATCCCCACTATACACAATAAACTCATATACTGCAATCTCTTAATACAATATACAGTCATATATGCAAAACTCTAATAACGCACACACACACTATAGTTTTTTATTAGAGTTTCTTGTAATATAAAATACAAGTGGAAATAAAATTCAGAAAGGAAAGGGGAAAGTAGTGCAAGATACAAAGAATCCATTCTGACTGCAATTAGATGTGACCACTATCATGTAATGCTATAATGGCTAAATTTTAAATAAAAGATGCTAGCCAAATTCTGAGAATTCTATTGATCATTAAATTGCATTGTATTTTCTCTTTTGCTTACCAGCACTGCTAAGCTTGTAAGCCGCCCTGAGTCTTCGGAGAAGGGCGGGATATAAATGTAATAAAAATAAATAAATAAATAAATAAATAAAAATAAATAAAACCTAACTAGTAAAATGTGTTGAATATAAAGCCATCATGGCAATCCATAATACAGTTTGTTTGGTTTTATCATAATATTGTATATGACCTTTGGGGTTTGTAAACATTGGTTTATAATTATGTGTGATTTTGTATAGTAGCTTAATCAGTAAACCATTGGCATACCACCCATGGTCAAGGAAAACGTTGTGAGCTATTTATCTATATTAAAGAAAAGGGGATTTGAGCCCAACAATGTTGGACTTCCAGAAGATGGTCAAAACTTGGTTTTGCCATCGGGCCTGGGAGTCCCATGAAAGTGTGGAGCACTAAACGGTTGTAACTATGGATATGTTCAGATTGCACTCCCTAGTTTTTTAGTTATTGTGGTTTTAACCATTTTTAATTGATTTTATAATAATAATAAAAAATAATAAATAATAAATAATAATAATAGTAATAGTAATAATAATAATAATAATAATAATAATAATAATA
This sequence comes from Vipera berus, assembly GCF_964194415.1. Taxonomy (NCBI): domain Eukaryota; kingdom Metazoa; phylum Chordata; class Lepidosauria; order Squamata; family Viperidae; genus Vipera; species Vipera berus. The sequence goes on from NC_138203.1 coordinate 60,458,602, forward strand.
ATAATAATAATAATAATAATAAGAAGAAGAAGAAGAAGAAGAAGAAGAAGAAGAAGAAGAAGAAGAAGAAGAAGAAGAAGTTGGAAGGGACCTTGGAGGTCATCTAGTCCAACCCCCTGCTAAGGCAGGAAACCCTATACCATTTCAGACAAATGGCTGTCCAGTCTCTTCTTAAAAACTTCCAGTGTTGGAGCATTCACCACTTCTGGAGGCAGGTTGTTCCACTGATTAATTGTTCTAACTGTCAGGAAATTTCTCCTTAGTTCTAGGTTGCTTCTCTCCTTGACTAGTTTCCATCCATTGCTTCTTGTCCTGCTCTCAGGTGCTCTGGATAACAGCTTGGCTCCCTCTTCTTTGTGGCAGCTCCTGAGATATTGGTACACTGCTATCATGTCACCCCTCACCCTTCTCTTCATTAAACTACACATACCCAATTCCAGCAACCGTTCCCTATATGTTTTAGCCTCCAGTCCCCCAATCATCTTTGTTGCTCTTCTCTGTACTCTTTCTAGAGTCTCGACATCTTTTTTACATCGTGGTGACCAAAACTGGATGCAGTATTCCAGGTGTGGCCTTACCAAGGCATTGTAAAGTGGTATTAGTACTTCACATGATCTTGATTCTATCCCTCTGTTAATGCAGCCTAGCACTGTGTTGGCTTTTTTGGCAGCTGCAGCACACTGCTGGCTCATATTTAAGTGATTGTCCACTAGGACTCCGAGATCCCTCTCACAGTTACTACTACTATTTTAATGGTTGACTTTTATGATTGTTAGTTGTGTTTAATTGTACATGCTCCCCAGAGTCACAAGTGAGATGAGTGGCTACATACATTCAATTAATTAATCAATAAAATGATTAACTGTGGTTCTGCTTCAGCTAAGCCATGAATTTATCAGTGACAGGACATATTTTGTTTTTAAAATATCTCATTACAAATCTTTGAAACATGGGCCTTGTGGAGTATTTAATTGAAAATATAAATTAAAGTACTTCTCTGTAGTAAAATAAAGTTTCTGTTCCCATTTTACTGAGCACAAAAGCATTCCAAGATCAGTCATATTGTATTAGTACTGTAGCAAAGGTTTAGATTCATAGGCCAGCATAACATTATGTAAGTTTATCATAATTGACTTCCACCAATGTAGCAAGATTTCTCTTCTTGTTTGCCTTTTTTGAAACAAACCAGCAACAAGATCTGGTCTGAATGTATTAGACATCTGTTTATTTTTTCCAAAGAGATTATTTCATTGCTAACCTCAGCCCACAAAACCTTTTAAAATGGGTCAACAATTTTTAACGTACAATTAATATCATTTTCCCCTTGGTGATTTATCCTGAAACTTTATCCTTAAAAAGTGCTTTATTCATTCTGATATCCAAATATCACCTTTAACAGAGGTGAACAATTAAGAGAATACTATGCTTTTAGCTGCAAATTGCTTATTTAAACTCATTATCTCTCTATTCTGTATCATTATTTCGCTCTTGACTGTTGGACAGCCAGATCTGCAATATTTCTTCTCACCAGCATAGATTTTCTTATTATATTTCTTCAAGGACGTTATCTTGATGTTCCACTTTTATTATTGTTGCATTCTAAACTCTTTTGGTCACCTTCCAGCAATCTGTTTTCTAAAAGTTCACATATTGGCTGTTATGACAGACAGAATTTCTCTGCTCTTGGATTCTGCCATAACTCCCCATGATTATTCACAAGGCAGCTTGCATCTCATTGTATAACCCTTGGAGACAGTCCAAGCAAGAAACACAACTCTGAATATTAACTCTATATTTTTGGTAAGGTTATATTAACAGAGTCTTGCAATATTGAAAGTATTTCTTTCTCCTTTTGTTTTACTCTCTTGAAAACTAGAAAGGGTCCCTCCTGACAATTTTCCCAGGGCCCCCCTCCTTCTGAGGACAGAAATATCTTGTGCATGACAGCTGTCCAGTCTGTGGCTCTCCCTCTTGTCTGCCAAGTTCAGTCCCACATACCATTACACTTTTTGATTTCCATCCACTGAAACAACATCTTTATTACTTCAGTTACTGTGCATCAGTTTATCAATGGCAATTCCCAGTATTTTTGGCCACATAGTCTCTAACCCTATGTGACAGTTCAGTATGAACCCAGTCACTGAGTGATTAACAAAAAGAAAGGGTGCTTCTACGCCACTGCGTCTACCTTTATTTTATTTATTTTATTTATTTAATTAGTTTTCTATACCGCCCTATTCCCGAAGGACTCAGGGCGGTTTACAGGGCAATATTTAAAAGACAATACAAATCAAGATAAAAATAGAATTAAAAAGAATTAAATTAATAATAGCCCAACAATAAAACAATGTTAAAATTTAAAACTAACCCCCCCCCCCTCAGTCCAGGCCGGATAGATCTAAAAGCCAGGTTTTCAGGTTCCGGCGAGCACAGGTCGTAATTCTTCACAAAACATTTGAATATGACCTGAGATCCTCTCTATTTTTGAACCTCTCTGCTGACACTGATACATGCTGTATGTCAAAGCAGTTAGTGATACATGCTGTATGTCAAAGCAGTTAGTGGCTAGAAGGTTCCAGCTTAGCCTGCTGGATTTATTTGAATGGGAGAGCAGGAATGCAGAGAATGTAAATAAACATGTGTCATCAATGGACACTATGAAGTCTAGAGATAAGAGGGAATCCAAATCTCCTCTTCCAAGAAGGCAACACTGCAAGACAGCAGGAAAGCTTTGAGATCAGATTAACTATACTGTACATTATGAACTACCATTCAGAAGGGATTAACACCAGGATTAACACAAAGCCAACAACTGAGCAATAAAAACAATAACTTGGAATGGCTCCAAAGAAAACAACATTCTCATCAAAACTGACAGGGCAACATACTGTACATAAACAGAGAGCAAACCCCACTCCTTTCTAGTAGTGAGGTTGTTACCTAATCAGGTAATGAAATCTCTGCAAGCAAACAACTAAGTTCAGAGAACACCAAGGACTCCACAGAACTATGGTTCCTGCCCACTGAGAAGATACTTGTCTCTTATAACTCGTTTTTTTTGAAGGACAATAAAGTTATAATTTTAGTAGTTGTTGTCTGTGTCCCTTTGAGGCCTTGTCAGTGATCTATCTATCTATCTATCTATCTATCTATCTATCTATCTATCTATCTATCTATCTATCTATTCAGTTTCTTCAGAGAACCCTGGGTTAAGAATCCATGGAGTTCCAAAAGTCAAAGGAAACAGAATCCTAGAGGAAACCATATTTTTTTTACCTACCTAACTGTAGAATCCTATACCTTACACATGTCTGATGTTTTGAAAATATCTAACAGCTTGCTAAGAAGAAAATTATGTGGAGGAAGGTAGAGGTTAAAAAAAAAAGTAAAACCAATCCATTAACAAATCTCCAAAGCTTCCCAATCACGTGACATTTGCTGCTACGTTACGATAACCCTGTAACCTGTGAAGGTGGCACAGCATGACGGCATGGCAGGGAATTTGGAACGAGGCACTTTACCAATAGTTGTGACTAGTGCAAAAGTGAAGGAGGATTTAACAGTCTAAAGCAGGGGTGTCAAACTCAATTTCATTGAGGGCCGCATCAGCATTGCGGTTGCCCTCGGGGCCGGGTGGGCATAGCCAGGGTGGGTGTGGCCTACTGGGTGGGTGTGGCTAGAGTGCGTATGGCCTACTGGGTGGGCATGGCCAGCTCTACATAGTTCTCATCAAGGGTGCCTGTGGGGGCCTGGGCAGGAGTGGGACAGATCTGAGGGTCTCTGGCAGGAGGAGGGTCTCTGGGCCAGGGCCAAGGCAGTGGGGGCCGTTCCCTCACTGTTTCCAGGATGGCTTTGCGGGCCACATGAAACCACTTCGCGGGCCGGATCCGGCCCCCGGGCCTTGTGTTTGACATGTCTGGTCTAAAGCATCTATCTATGAAAGCATAACCTTCAGGAACAGAACACTGAAATTGATCGAAATGATGGAAGCTTCCTTGGGGCTTGCTGTGTAATGGCTTGGGAAGTGGGGGGCAGGGAGAGGCCAGAATTTTCAATGCTAGGAAAACAAGCAACAAGAAGGGAAACACAAACTCAGCAGGAGATTCTTGGAAACTTCAGGATTCAAAAGTAAAGTGAACTGGAAACAACTTTTGCAGCAATTTCTAATAAACTAGAACAGAGTCGGAGATATATTGACTCAGCTTCTAAAAACAGATGACATCATGAGAACAGAGAGACAGGCTCAAAAGTGGTACAAAACATTCCCCTTGAACTTCGCCAAACTGAGACAAGTTGGTAAAGCAAGGAGCTAATGTGTATCAGCTGGAAGGCAGCTTTGAAATGGGAATAACAACAGCCTTATGATATTGTAGATAATATTGGAAAACAATTTTACAACTGGGCATTCCCAATTTTTAAAAAGATCTTTATACAGGTACTCCTCTGCTTGAAACTATTCATTAAGCTACAACAGCACTGAAAAAGGTGACCTATGACCATTTTTCACACTTAACGACTGTTGCAGCATCCCCATGTTCATGTGATCAAAATTTGGATGCTTGGCAATTGGCATGTATTTATGACAATTGCAGTGTCCCAGAGTCGTGATCATTTTTTGCGAACTTCTGACAAGCAAAGTCAATGGGGAAGCCACTGTCCACCGTCCAAAGTACAACGGCTTGAAGGTAGATTTTCCCAACTTCTTGGAAAAATGAAAGAAGATCTCTCATTTATTTATTTATTTATTTATTTATTTATTTATTTATTTATTTAATTAATTAATTTCTATACCGCCCTTCTCCCGAAGGACTCAGGGCGGTGTACAGGGCAATAAAAATACAATAAAAATACAATATACAAAAGTTAAAAATATTAACCCATTGCACAGAGAATGGGATGCTTGAAGTCAGGGCAATAATTTGCTTGGGTTGTAAAATCTGTCAATTGTCCTGGAATGTTTGCTATGGGACTGCCTCCTTCCTGCTGATCCCTGGACCTGGTTCCTATTCTACACTGCTGTTTTAGTTGTGAGGGAATGGTAACTTCTGCTCTTGCTGTCTTTGGGGGTGTGGAGGCCCTTTTTTAAAAAAGCAGTTGGTGGACTAGTCAACTGGTTGACCTAGTGCATTTGCAGATTGGATGAAGAGGTACAATGGGGGTGCCAGATTTTTTTTTACTAACAAGAACCAGTTCAAAATACCTTACTTCTTTTCCCACTTGTCTGTTTATACTTGGATGGTTCCCAATGCAGAAAACTGACATAAAGCTATATGTATGAACCTTCTGCCTACCACCTGGATACTCCCTAATAGCAAATCTGCAAAGACCCAAACATACCCAGATAAGGATGACCTTGGCACTTGGCCCAAGGACCAAACCTGTGAGGGAAGACACAAATTTTAAAATATTAAAAGTGGTTGAAAGCATTCATATTGATCAGGAGTGTCCAACTTTGGCAATTTTAAGACTTATGGACTTCAGCTCCCAGCATGGCTAGCTAAGGAATTCTGGGAGTTGAAGTCCACAAGTTGCCAAGGTTGTATACGCCTGGTGTAGATCACTAAGATATTCCTTTGGACAAGCTGAGGGTGTTGTCTGCTGCTTTGAAGGAGCCTCTGGAGGCAGAATGGGCATGTGTTTGAGTAACATTTCCCTTATGTTTCTCTCTGTACTTAAAATGCTCTGTACTTTAAATCTTACAGCAGATAATCTTTTGTTGCCTGCGTTCCTTGAATATGGCATTGGCTTTGAATCCTAACGGCAGAACTTGGCTTGTTTAGTCACTGCTGCCAAGACCCTTAGAGAGTGTCCAGCTTGAAACTGAGTAGTCTATCCCTGCCTTAACGCACACAATTGCAAGAGTAATTGGTATTGACTCTTCACCTTCTGAATTCCTTTTCCTGTAGCCACTGGTCTGAGAAGATTGCATTGGAGACCCTTTATAAAAGGTACAGATATGGTTTCTCTCTTCTATCCTTTTGGATAAACATAGTGACCTGCAGTCTGAAATTGGATATAAGCCTAAATAAAATTCTCAACACCAGCTCTTCAACAACTGGTATCCATCAGCTGCGCCTCAGCTGGGTAAATCCAAATCACTACAAGGTGGTAATTATCAGTAATACTTGACTCACTGTCATTCGTTTAGCAACCATTCGAACTTAAAATGGTGCTGGAAAGAGTAACTTATGATTGGTCCTCATACACACTGCAGCATCCCCACAGTCACATGATCAAAATTTGGGCACTTGCAGCATCCTGTTGTCACATGGTCATCATTTATGAATGTCTCAGGAGGCTTCTGACAAGGCAAGTTTATTTATTTATTTATTTATTTATTTATTTATTTATTTATTTATTTATTTATTATATTTTTATACCGCCCTTCTCCCGAAGGACTCAGGGCGGTGCACAGGGCAATATGTGGGATGCAGATTTGCTTAGCAAATGCTTAACCACTGTGGTGTTTCACTTAATGACTGAGGTAAAAAAAGGTCATACAATCAAGTCACATTCATTTAAAGACTCTATCACTTAGTGACAGAAGTTCTGGTCTCATTTGTGTAAGAGAAAAAAACTGACTCTTTGCTGCCACTGAGTGGTAGATAAATTGATAAGTCAACTGGCTGACAGATCTACAATCATTTTGGATAAATTTTGTTGCTGTGCCTGACAGATGAACATTTCTCTCATAAAACCCTTTCTTAAGTTTCTGCATCATGCATCCAGATGACCACTCTGCTGAAATTAAGAGAGGCAAATCCTTTGTCGCCTTCTAGTGTTAAGCTGATAGATTGAGAATCCTTCGGCGGGGAAAATAGAAAAAGTATTGTACAGATTACCTGTTAGTCCTATGAGCAGACCAGAGCAGGAGAAAAAAACTCCACAGGAGACTAAACACTACTTTTATTTAGATTGACTATAGTAACATGATCTTGTCAGCCTGATTGTGCTCCCACTCCTCTGTCTTTTATAGCTATATGAATTAGGAAGATGTCTCTGAGATGTTCAGGCACAGTTTCTATCAGTGATGGAACTCAAATATGTGAACAACTGGTTCTCTGTGTGAATGTCACTTCCGGAAGTCCATTCTGGGCCTGGGCAACAAAAAAATTAGCTACCAGTTCTGCTGAATCCCACCACTGATTTCTGTATGTGTCAGACCTAATCTGTATTTAATTCTTTCCCTCAAGGCCACCCTCTTTATTCTCTGTGGTACTTTTCCAACGTATATTGTCTATGGAGATTACTGACTGTTATTCCCATGGTTACTTACATTTGAATTTCACCCAGGGAAAAATGCCAATTGCTAATCTTACAGTGTTTCATAGAGGAGTTGTACTGATAATACCACAGTATGGACCTGTTCCAGAGGCATGTCAAGGGCATGCTGTGGAGATAGCACAGTTTAGGCTGATATTATCTCCTCCCTATTCTGGGACAGTAGCAAAGCATTATGAAGCCTCTATGTGAACGAACTCCCATACAGAGCAAAGCTAATATATACCTTACTGTATTCAAAGACCCAGAAAAATACAAGAAATGTTACTTTTGTTGTAAAAAAAATCATGATTAGACTTGCTTGGATATTATTTAAAGAAAGACTGCTGGGACAGAATGAAAAACAGCTATGCAAGAATCAAAAGTGTGTAAAGCTTTATTATAATGACAGGGGATAAAAGGGGAACTCATCAAATTTACAGACAACACCAAGCTGGCAGGAATAGCCATCACCCCAGATGATAGGCTCAAGATCCAGGAGGATCTCGACAGAGTTGAACACTGGGCCCTATCTAACAAAATGAAATTCAGTGGTGAGAAAAGTAAGGTTTTACATTTAGGCAAGGAAAACCAAATGCAGATGCATAGAATATGTGGTACCTGGCTCAACAGTAGTAACTGCGAGACGGATCTTGGAGTCCTAGTGGACAATCACTTAAATATGAGCCAGCAGTATGCTGCAGGTACCAAAAAAAAAGCCAACACAGTCCTAGGCTGTATTAATAGAGGGATAGAATCAAGATCACGTGAAGTGTTAATACCACTTTACAATGCCTTGGTAAGACCATACTTGGAATATTGCATCCAGTTTTGGTTGCTACAATATAAAAAAGATGTTGAGACTCTAGAACGAGTGCAGAGAAGAGCAACAATGATTAGGGGACTGAAAGCTAAAACATATGAAGAACAGTTGCACAAATTGGGTATGTCTAGTTTAATGAAAAGAAAGACTAGGGGTGACATGATAGCAGTGTTCCAATATCTAAGGAGCTGCCACAAAGAAGAGAGGATCAACCTATTCTCCAAAGCATCTGAGAAGACAAGAAGGAATGGATGGAAACTAATCAAGGAGAGAACCAGCCTAGAACTAGAGAGAAATTTCCTGACAAGTAGAACAATCAGTGGAACGACTTGCCTCCAGAAGTTGTGGGTGCTCCAACACTGAGATTTTTAAGAAGAGATTGGACAACCAGTTGTCTGAAATGATATGGGGTTTCTTGCTTGAGCAGGGGGTTGGACTAGAAGACCTCCAAGGTGACCCTGTGACACTAAACATGCTTTTATATCCTGGAATCTTTCTCTCTCTCTCTCTCTCTCTCTCTCTCTCTCTCTCTCTCTCTCTCTCTCTCCTCTACTTCTCCTTCTCTTCCTCTCATGAATGAAACTGCAATAAAGGAGGAAAATTAACTGCTATTTCCTATGCTTCCTCTTCACTAGGAACTCTATCCTACAGTTATTGTTCCCATCCCGCCCTGATTCCAAGCTTGTCTTTTCTGCTAGCAGCTGCTTCACATAGTAATTTTCAGCAAGTGGGGTGAGGGGGACTTAAACTTCTTTAAACAATATTATCTCACCCACATTGATGCTCCAGTAGGATTGTGGCCAGACAACTGAATCATCTCAAAAGCAACACTCAGTCAGACTGATTGTGGCATCTGAGAAATTTACAAGGTTAGAAGTCTGCAGACATCTGATGACATGAGGTGTAGCTCAGAAAGGGTTATGTCTTTTAATAAAATGTGTCAGTCTGAAAAGGTGCTACCAGACTCTTCCTGATTTAAATCTGCAAGGGTGATTATACCTGTAGCATGCATCAAGTGGTATGGATTCAATTCTGGTGAAAGATTAAAACAATATATTTGTGCTTGTATTTTCAAAGCAATGTATAGATAAGAAATTAATATTGTAAAGGAGATGCTGCTTAGATATCATAAATGGTAGGATGCAGTAATGAGGGCCTGGGAAAGAAATAATATAATCTATTAAATGGGATAGAACAGAGTTCCACAACTTTTCCAGGTTGGTGGCCCAGGAGAGGGAGGGGGGAAAAGAGATGGTTTTGTGTGAGGGGCAGATGTGTGCACTCATGCATGCGCACACACAAGCACCTGATGTTTGCACAAGTGGGGCTACGAACACTCACAATGCTTGTGTGAGGCGCCAAATGCTCACGATGCTTGTGCAAGGCCTCAAGCACCTGTGATTCCCATGCAACTAAGGAGGACGTTTGGTTACGACAACATCCGCACCTTCTGACCCTAAGAGACGGGCTGGCCTGGTACAAAGACAGAATGTATATACCGCAACCTCTCAGAGCGGCCATTCTGTATAGATGCCATGACACAAAGCAAGCCGGCCATTTTGGTTTCTTGAAGACACTGCACCTGGCATGACGGCAGTTTTGGTGGCCAGGCATGAAAAGAAATATTGAAGAGTATGTAAGGAACTGCCATACGTGTGCCACTACTAAACCCCGGCCTGGAAAGCCTTTGGGACGCCTGCAATCAGTGGCAGATCCCTGCAGGCCGTGGCAAGATATAGCCATGGATTTTATCGTGGAGTTACCGGAAAGCCGAGGTTATACTGTTATATGGATGGTAGGCTCCCCCCTGCTGTCCCCTGGGAATGGATGGTACAAATGGAGGGGGTATGGAAAGCGACCAAGGAGGCATTGAAAAGGGCAGCTAGCACAAACGAGCAGGCAGACAAGAAACAACCTTTTCACACCCCTAAAATCGGGGACTGGGTGTATCTATCCACGAAGTATCTGTGATTGCATATACTGAGTAGGAAACTAGGCCCCAGGTTTATAGGACCGTTCCAAGTCACCCAGGTCATTAACCCAGTGACAGTACGGCTTAGGCTACCCAGGTTTCTTGGCAAAGTCCACCCGGTGTTCCACAGTAGCTTGTTGAAACCGGCTCCCACATCCGCAGGGGTGGTGGAGAAGGGGTCTCGTGGTCCTGTCCACAACGGGCATTACAAGGTACAGGAAATCATTGACTCTAGGATATGGAGGGGAAAGGTGCAATATCTACTGTTATGGAAGGGGTATCCGGCATCCGAGGCGTCATGGGTAGCGGAGGGGGATGTCCAAGCACCTCGGCTGGTTCAGGCGTTCCACTGCAAGTATCCAGGGAAACCCGGAGGGGGGGCGTGTAGAGCCTGTCGCTCACGTAGGGGTGTGTGTAACATCTCCCTCTTGTCTTCCAGGTGGAGCCCTGGTAAGGGGAGCTGCCTGTCGAGCCCCGTGGGCCCGACACCACGAGGGGTGTCTGGGGAAGAGAGTAAGGGCCACCTGCCCACGCGGCCCTGTATCCGAACTTACCTGGGAGCGGCAGACCCAACAGCCAGCCGGGCGCTGGTCTCCATGTGCTGCCTGTCAGGACCCACAGCCGACGCTATGACAAACAGCTGCTCCAGGGCTGTCTGGGTGCCTGCGGTAGAGGGGACAGTGGAAGGCCCCACAGGCACTCCAGAGGGCAGCCCAGATAGCCTCCAACAGTTGCTGTCGGAGGCAGCCACCTGTGGCATGACCAGGAACAGTCGAAAGGGGTCCTGGCAGGACACGTCCGTCTCTGCGGCTGCCTGTGTTCCAGCAAAGCATTGTAATTGACAACCATTGTCAGAGACACTGGACGGGCCGGGGCCGAGGCCGGACAGTGGACCGTGGTGGGGCTTGTGGGAGGGAGTCACTGAGCTGAGTGGGACTGAAGGGGTTGTGTTGGGGTATCGGGAGATGATTACACGCTGGGTGGTGAAGGGTAGCACCCCGAGAGGGTTGGGGGGAAATACCGCACGGCAAAGGGGAAGCAGGGGAGCACGGGTGCCGGGACGCGCAAGGAGACGGGAAGAGGGTGGGATTTAATAAGGGCCAGCCGGATGCTGGTTTTGTTGGGGAAGGGTGGGGCTGAGAAATGCACCGGTATAAGAGGGCGTTGGGGTAGATAGCTCCCAACGCTGACTTTGTATGTACTTGGAGTTTCGTGAATAAAGGAATCCTTGTTGTTGACCATACCACACTTCATCGTTTGATTGTTTCATCAGGGACGGTTGTGACAGCGAGCACCTGTGACCATTGCACGAGTGGGGCCACAAGCACCCATGACCCTCGTGCATGTGGGGCTGTGCACACGCATCAGCCAGCCACTCACGTGGCCCTGTTGCGAATAGGTCACAGACCGGTAGTGGGCCTTGGCCCACAGGTTGGGGACCCCTGCTGTAGAAGAATCATGCCACTGAGAAATGGAATAGAATGGCTTTAGCTTGTTAGGAAAGGAACCAGCCAAAGATCTTAGTTTTCACTGAAGACTTAACAAGCAATAGTTATGTTGGTTTCAAGAAACCAAGTATAATTGATTTTTTTATGTATGTATGCATGCATGTATGTATGTATGTATGTATGTATGTATGTATGTATGTATGTATTTTACTTGCTGCCCATCTCATATCCAATGATTCTGGGTGGCTTACAGCATAAAAATACTAAAACAAAAGAAAACAACAATCATAGAAACAGAACGGATAAAATCATGAACAAATAAATGAAATCCTTAATGCCAGATGACAAAAGGAGGGAGCCAGACACATAGGGAGGCGGAGGGGAATTACGTTTTAGTCAAGAATTTTCCCTATTGGGTCCCCAAGCCATCTGGGAGAGCCAGGTCTTAAGGCTCTTTCAAAATGCCAGGAGGGTGGCAGTCAATCTCACCTCAGCAGGTAAAATGTTCCAGAGGGCAGGAGCCAGGGCAGAGAAGGCTCTTCTGGATTCTGCCAGTTGAAATTCCTTGTCTGACAGGATCCACAGTATGCCCCCTCTACCCACACTGGTGAGGCAGGCCAGTCCCATCAGGATGAGACAGTTCCTCAAGTAGCCAGGACCCATGCCATGCAGGACTTTAAAGGTGATAACCAACACCTTGAATTCCACGTGGAAGCAAGCTGGTAAACAGTACAGCTTGGGAAGCAGTGGTGTAACATGGGCCACTCTAGGCAGTGGTGGGATTCAAATATGTGAACAACCGGTTCTCTGTGTGGATGCGACTTCTGGAAGTCCATTCTGGGCCTGGGCAACAAAAAATCAGCCAAACTGGTGCGAACTGGCTGAATCCCACCACTGACTCTAGGGGCCCTAAGAACTGCTCACGCTACCACTCTGTGCCAGCTGTAGCTTCTGAATGCTTTTCAAGGGTACCCAAGTAGAGGGCATTAGAAGTTCAGAATTACGAAATCATGGTTTTCTTAACTGTTGTTTATTGAATAATCCCAACTGGCTAAAGTTATAGTATACCCTACTGCAAAGCACAATAAAACTATTCATTTATTTATGGCACTTGTTAAACCAATGACCACATTGGCACTTTATATCAAGCCATGTTTGGATTGGACCTAGTATGAGTTAAATTATGGTTAAAAGCAACTGTGTTGATCCAAACTGGAAATGGCAGCCCTAGCATATAATTTGAATCAGGAATGTACACACACACACACACATACACACAAACACACACACACAAAGTTGAGATTAATTCCTCCTTCTGACTTGTGAACTTATACAGCAAGGAGTAATCAACAAATGGGTCCAGTGCAGTAACAGTGTCTCTGCTACTTCAATATCTTTTTTCTATATTCTGAGTATGTAGATAGAAGATACATTGGAGAATTGGGAATCTCTCTCCCCCAGCTCTGCTTTGCCCACATGGATCCAATTTCAATTGGGCCACTGTGTATTGCATTTGTTTGCTTGTTTTTAGAAGAATAGTTGTTGCTTTATATAGGAGTTATAGGCCAGTTGGGTCAATGCAAAAGCCAATTAGCACATACAGTATAGGAGGTGAATCAACACACTGGCTTCTTGCAAGCTGCCACTTCAATGGTGTTGTACCACAGTGTGTTTGTCTTATCAACATACTGAATGTATGCTGAGTTCCTTTGCTGTTAAATCAACAGTTTATGCTGTCAGTGGCCAACTATCATTTCAGACAGAATATGTGTATGGTATGTAGTCAATGCTGCAATATAATTTATGTTACTATGGACAATTATACTACAGGCATATAGTTCCTGCTGAATGATTGAAAGCATGTGAAACTCTTGGAGGAAATTCTCAAACATAACTATGCAACATACTGCACAATACTCTATGTCAGTGTTTCTCAACCTTGACAACGTGAAGACATCTGTACTTCAACTCCCAGAATTCCCCAGCCAGCCCTACTGGGAGTTGAAGTCCAGATGTCTTCAAGTTGCCAAAGTTGAGAAACACTGCTCTATGCTCAGGTCAAATAGCCCTGTTAGGTTCTGAATGAGCTAAAAGGGTCTTCTAATTTATCCTTTGCAGCAGAAAAATAGAAATACAGAGCTGGCTAACTATTCAGAAATATAATTTATTTTATTTATTTTATTTTATTTTAATTCCATTTATATCCTGCCCTTCTCCGAAGACTCAGGGCGGCTTACAAGCTTAGCAGTAGCCTTCATTCTATGTATATGCCTGCTTATTAGGGCTTTCACACACACCCCAAGCGGCATTATTACAAAGTCAGCTTAATTGCCCCCAACAATCTGGGTCCTCATTTTACCTACCTCGGAAGGATGGAAGGCTGAGTCAACCTTGAGCCTGGTGGGATGCGAACCTGCACTAATTGCAGGCAGCTGGTGTTACTTAAGGAGGCATTAGCCCACTGCTCCACCAAGGCTCTTCATAATAACTTAATGTCATAAGCTAACAGCACTTGGAAATATGGGGGAAGTTTGGGAATAAATGAAGATGAGCCCCAGATTTCGACACAGCTTTTGCCAACGTATGTTTTGGGGGCGCTTCAGACCCTATGTACTTTATTTTTAAAGGTATCAATACAGGTAGTCCTTGATTTACGGCCACAAATTGACCCCAAGATTGCTATTGCTAAGTAAGACAGTTAAATGAATTTTGCCCCATTTTATGACCTTTCTTGCCACTGTTGTTAAATGAATCACTGCGGTTCTTAAGTTAGTAACATGGTTATTAACTGAACTGAGTTTCCCCATTGACTTTGTCAGGTCGCATAAAATGACCACATGATCCCAGGACACTCAATCATTACAAATATGAGTGACTTACCAAGTCTGAATTTTGATCATATGACCATGGGGATGTTACAATGGTTGTAAATATGAAAAATGGTCATTTGTCACGTTTTCAATGCTGTTGTAATTTTGCACGGTCATTAAATGAACTGTTATGAGTCAAACTATCTGTACATATTGGCCTTTTTGCCAATTTTATATTGAGAGTTCCTAGGATTTGAGCAGCATGATGCTAACCAAGGTTGAATAGAGATCTACTTGATAGACAAAAAAGGAGGGGGCTAAGTGCTATGGCAACCATGTTTCATGCTAGCTGGAATTTGGTATATTCATACATATCCAAGGAGAGTCTTTCTCACTATAGTTTTTTTTTAGGCCTCAATATAGAATACTAATGGGATAGCATTTTATGTTTTTGAAAGTATCTTTATGTTGAGATTTGAAGTAAATTAAGCAATCCATCAAATCCAGCCCTAGGATGATGATGATGATGATAATAAGTAGTAGTAGTAGTAATAGTAGTAGTAGTACTTTTGAGGAGGGGGGTTTATGTTTTAGTTCTTGAAAGGGAAAGGAAGACATTTATTTCAAAAGAGATAGTATCTATTCCACACCATAATGAGGTTGTGCAGTGCCAAAACTGCATCTTTAAGGTGCTGGAGACAGGTGAATCATTCATGTTCTAAAGTGGAGATTAAATTTAAAATACACCACCCCCCAACCTTATCTTCCCTCCATCTATAGATTCATCTTTTACACTGTTTAGAATGGTTCTACAGTCTTTTGAGGCTGGAGTCAAAGCCACTATGGGTCCAGTGAAGGAACAAGATACAGGAGAGTCAAGGTAACACTGGAACTGATGGTATGATAAAGTTAAAGTAAAAGTTAATTTTAACAATTTTATTAGATGCACCGTATCAAGAGTTTGGGATAAATATAAAACAAGGTTGTTTTTTTAATGAAATTGTCCCTATGGGTGTCCCCCCAAGAAACAATTTTTGGTGGTGAAGCCAGACTGGTGGACATATGGTAAAATAGTATCTTTCAATTCTGGAGACCCCATCCTCAAGTCTAGGGAAGAATTAGAATTAGGAGGTCACACTTGTCACTGGTTTACATATCAACAGATTAAGGAAAGATTTAAACTAGACAAAAAAGGCCATGGTTTTGAATTTGCTAAAAATGAATTGGAAATCCTACTATGTGGTAGTGATGATCATATAATTGCCAAGGTCTATAAAATGTTATTAAAATTGAATTTGGAAAATGAACCTGTAAAACACTGTATGATCCAGTGGGCAATGAATTTTGTGTATAATGTGATGCTTGAACAATGGGAGAATATGTGTATAAAAGGCTTAAAATTCACATTAAATTATAGCCTAAAAGAAAATTCTTACAAAATAATGTATCGCTGGTATTTAACACCAGGTAAATTATCTAGAATGTATAAAGGTATTTCAAATGAATGTTGGAAATGGTAAATGTAAAGAAGGGGCTTTTTATCATTTATGGTGGACATGTGATAAGGCAAAGAAATATTGGGGTAGGATTCATACATTCATGCAGAAAATTCTTAAAGTGAATGTAAAGATTAAACCAGAGACTTTCCTTCTGGGTCTAATGGACAGAGAACTGGAAAAAAAAATTGGAACTCTGATTTTATATATGGTGACGGTAGCAAGATTGCTCTGTGCACAAAAGTGGATTCCTACCATGGACGAATGGTTACAAAAGCTGATGGAATTAGCAGAGATGGCCAAATTGAATGCACTGAGAAAAGAAAAGAAAATAAGTACTTCTGTTTCTACTTGGAAACCGCTTCCGGACTTTGTGCTTGAGGTGGAAAAAACCCGATATTATGATTTTGGGTTTTACTGATTAGATTGATTTGCCGATACAGAAATGGCTAGTGCATACTACTATAGAAATGTACAAAGTTGAGATTTGATTTTAATGTCTGATTTTACTGCAACAGAGAGAGTTGGAAGTCAATGCCTTTTGTTTCTCTCCCCCACCCCTTTCTTCACACTTTTTTTTGTTTTCCCTTTCTCTACTGTTGTCTCCTATTATTTGCTTTTGTATTTTCACATTTTATGTTATAAATGAATGAAACTAATAAAAAAGGCAACTGACTGAAATACACATTTAACCACTTGTTTATAGTGTAAATGTTATCAAAACACTATGTCTGTCGAGCCCCTCGGGCTCGACAACACACTGGGACACAGGGGAGCACTTGGAGCAGACGGGAGGAGAGCCAGCCACGCCCACGGCCAACAGCTGCAAGGCGGCCGGCAGCCGTCCCGAGTGCGCACGCTGGAGCCGCGCCAGCCCGATCAGCTGTGCGGCGGCCGAAAGCAACCGCAGGCGAACACGCCGGAGCCGCGCCAGCCCGCTCAGCTGTGCGGCGGCCGACAGCATCTGCGGGTGAACACACCGGGGCCGCGCCAGCCCGATCAGCTGTGCGGCGGCCCCCAGCGACCTCGGGCGGACACGCTGGAGCCGCGCCAGCCCGATCGGCTGTGCGGCGGGCCCCAGCGACCTCGGGCGCACACACTGGAGCCGCGCCAGCCCGATCAGCTGTGCGGCGGCCAAAAGCGAGTGTCGGCAGCCGCATAAGACCTGTAGAGCCGCACCCGCTACAGTCGGATGTTTCAGCCGCTTGCATACCGGCGGTGGGGCAGGCGCTCTACAGCTGCGCTCGGACAACGGAGCCTGCCAGGGAACTGCGGGTGTGGCACAGAATACTGAGTTGGTGGAGGGGAGCACAAAAGGGACTTTAGAGTACGGGAGAGGGGGATGCTGGACTTACACCTTTCTTCACGCTGTATGGACCTCGGTGTCAGGGGAAGATGCAGGGCGTGGGGCGACGGGATAGGGGGGTGGGGTTTTACGCAGTTCAGGCGGATGCTGGTCTGCGCGGGGAAGGGGTGGAGCAACGGGTGGGGCTGTTATTCAATTATTGGCAACGTTTAAAAGAAGCGTTGGGACGAGTGGTTCCCAACGCTGACTTTGTTATTGCTTGGAGATCTTGCTAGTAAAGGTACTCTTGCAGTCATCCGTACTACGTCGTGGTTTTTCCTGCTTGCTTGCGTTTCTCGGCGTAGACGAGGTTTTGACAATGTCTTTAATTTCAACTTTCAGCTGCAAAACAGGAAAAGCAATATGTTCTCCTCACTTGATCAATGTGATTATAAAATAATAATGATATATTTACTAATTCTGCAGCATTACAGATATCTCAATGGGATTGACATCTGAATAACCATATATGGGGGAGGGGAAGAGGGTTGTTAAGAACTGAGCCCTAATACCCATTTTTTACCCTAAGCCAGGGGTAGGCAACCTCGGCTCTTTTATGACTCATGGACTTCAACTCCCAGAATTCCTGAGCTGACTCAGGAATTCTGGGACTTGAAGTCCATGAGTCAGCCTTCCATCCTTCCGAGGTAGGTAAAATGAGGACCCAGATTGTTTGGGGCAATTAAGCTGACTTTGTAATAATGCCGCTTGGGGTGTGTGTGAAAGCCCTAATAAGCAGGCATATACATAGAATGAAGGCTACTGCTAAGCTTGTAAGCCGCCCTGAGTCTTCGGAGAAGGGCGGGATATAAATGGAATTAAAATAAAATAAAAATAAATAAATAAAAGAGCCGAGGTTGCCTACCCCTGCCCTAAGCCAAAACATTGGTTACCATTACTCTGATAATCAGAAATGTGGTTATTAAAGAATGATAGCATATTCTTTAGACACATCTTAAAAGAAAAAATAGTATCAGAAGGAGAGAAAAACTGGAAATCATGGTTGAATTACTGAAGTTCCTTCCCCTTTTAAGTGTGCTGCACATGCCTCTCGCCTTGTGAACAGGAACACATGATCCAAACTTTTACAAAATACAGAAGTGGCATTTCAGTATATTTATTCTACTCATTATTTAACACCTCAGGCACTCTCGTCTACATTTCTGTTTTTTTTTTAAAAAAAATAGCGCATCAAAAATTTATAATGTATTTTAAAGCAAGTGGGAATTTAATGGAACCAGCATCCTAGGGTTGAATGAACCTCAGCAAGATTGAGATTTAATTGGTAGTGTAGCAGGATCTTTGTCCTACTATACATAACAGCTCATCTGTTTGAGCAATGCTGTGTTGTGTGATCAGGTTTTGTTTTTTTTATTCAGCAACGGTTTACATTCCTTTGAGCTGTTGCATTACAGAAATGAGCTGCTGATTCCACTGCTGAACACTTTGCTGTTCATCTCTCAGCCTTTCCTGATCTTGAAGAATTGCTTCCTGTGGGAGAAAAGTCAGAAGACATACTTAAATTACGATTCTGAATCACAGGAATAACTGCAAAACATAAAAATAATCATATGTCTCTTCCAGACCCTTTCCATAAAGTTTTTTGGTTCCAGAATCTGAACAGGTGTTATATAATCTTCATGAGCAAATTATTGGTTTGCATAAGTAAAATACATGTTTTAAAATCTCTAATCACCTTGACCAGAGGGAAATAAAATCATGTGAAGCTTTTCTTCAGGAAAAAAAAATACTGCATTGTGTTAAGCCATGACATTTAATCATGATTTTAGATAAACTATCATTTATTTGGTTAAGATGACACACGGTGATGGGCAATTTCCAAACTCCTTTTATGTGACCCTCTTTGGATTATTGTCTTTATTTTCTATTGGTTAAAAAACAGCATGCATGAAAACTATAGTTTGGATGCTCTGAAATATGCATAGCAATTTAAGTACCCTCAAGTTCCTTCCCTCTTAAAAATTATGAAAAAAAATTCACATATGCCCACGTTAGTTTCTTCATTTGCATCACTGTTCCATCCACTGTGACCTTCACACTCCACTACCAGATGTAGTGTAGACTCTGGATACTAAAAAAATTGTCACTTTCCCACATTCAGCCATAAAGTCTACTTTACTAACCATAATGGCTTAATTTGTATCGTGTGAAGGAAAAAAAATTAGCAAGCAACCAAAACACATAATACGAAATAGATCAGATTGTTCCCCCATCAAAGTGGTATCTATTTTATCTACTCGCATAGAACATGCTTTCAAAATATTAGATGGGCAGAAGCTGAGGCAAGTGACAGGAGCTCACCCCAACACACAGTTCTAGGACTTGAACCACAGGAGCAGAAATCATTTCCAACGTCATTAAGCCACTGAACCACTGGAACTCATGGGTTGGACTGAGGGAGAGTGACTGATCCAAAGTCACTCAGTCCTTTTCATGCCTAAAGTGGGACTAGAAATATAGTCTTTGGTTTCTAGCCTGATGCCTTAACCACTAGACCAAAGGATTTATAATAACAAAGAGAAGACTGTGACATCTACTGTTTCATTTAGCTAGTTGAGGCAATGGATGGTGAAAAAGGTTTTATTTGCTTTGTATATGGTTTTTTCCAGACGTGAATGCTCACCACTGGAATTTTTAGAACTAAAAAACAATGATTAAAATGGTGATTATTGTAGAGAAATAAATGCTGTTTATTGCTACAATGAAAACCAGTTGTTGACTTAAAACATTTCACAGAAAAAATGTATGTTCACGCACATATAAGTATTAAAAATTGAAGCTGTAGCAAATTATGCTCTGAGAACAATTTAATGCTGTTTAATTAGATCTAGTGATATGAGAATCATCACTGCAATTTTTTTTTGCATCACTTCCTAACATGGGGAAAAAAAAAACAAGGATCTTGCACTAAGTTGACCTCCATTCTCCATCTCTCTTTCAAAGCTGATTTATGTTTGATGATCTTGACAATAGTTGAAACACATAAATCACCAATTACACAACAAGTGAGTGTGTGTTTAACTCAATGTGATTAAAATCTTTATGAAAAATTATTGTTATTGATCTCAGTTGCAGTGTTCCAGATTAATTAGCTAACTTTACTAACATAAGAATGCATCCCAATACTAGGAAAATGATTAATGTAGACATTAATAATCTTCCTTTGTTTTGAAACAATGTCAACCATAAAACTGCTGGAATGGGAAGAGAAAAACCAAGAGGGGGTGACACTCACAAGGTCTATTCTGATTATTTGTGTCCTTTTGTATGTTAGCACCACGGGAGCTGTATTTTTCTGAGATGCTCACTAGCTACGTGATAAAAAAGTACAACACATTATCTGTTGTTTTTAATAAATAACATGTACTTCACACCAAAACAAGACAACATAACTCTGGGAAAGGTAGACGGTATTAAAAAAAAGGGCCACATGCTTGGGGGGAAGAAGGGAAGCAGAGCAAAAGCAGTGGGTGGGTTGATGACGCAAAGTATGCACCCGCACATATATGGGTGACCCTAGGATTCCATTTGTTTGGAGCATTGTTGTGGTTTTAAAGAAGGAAAGCACTAAGCCTATTTCAGAGCTTACACTTCAAAGTGGCAGAAAACTTTGCTGCTGATATATGTATGGAATTGAAATGTGGTGTAGCTAGAGGGGGTTCTGGTGAGAGGAAAAATGAGGTTTGAGAGTTACATTAAGTTATATTAAAGCTTAAGGCTGTGGGTAGCTCATCTTTATTTTAAAATGTAATAATTGTTTGTGATATACTTATATTGTTTGATGATTAACTGATAATGTATTTAGGTACTGGAGCAGTAAAAATGGAAAACAGACTTAGAGTCATACCGGATGTATGGTAACTTTTAAAACCTTTCACTTATAAACTAGGATTGACATGTACCTTCACAGACTTACCTGACAGCTTTCCATAGGGCATGATATAGTTTTAAGATCTGTTTTCCCTGTCTACCTTATGTCTATCCCTTTATCCAAATTGAGGAAAACTACTTTAAAGCTATATAATTAAAAAAGACTAGAATATTTTGCTGCAGTTTGTATCCATAATACAAAATTCCCCAGCCCAACTCAATACATAAATGGAACAAATGCACAATTTAATATTCCCATAGGAAATATTCAGATATTTAAATATTTTAGCTGTCCAATAACTGGATTTGTCTGGCCAGATTGCAATACTGCTTAATAGTGAAATCATTAAAATGATATAAACATTATTATTTTTGAATACATTACTCAGAAAATACTATTAATCTTGCTCTCTCTTGCCCCATTCTCACCAAAATTTGTGGTTTAGACTAAAACAAAGCTCTTTTTAATGTAGGAATGCACACTGCAACTTGCGTAAGAACAGAAACTTTCTGAGTGTCATCTTAATAGATCCTTCAGGGATACTATTGCAATTAGGCCAACATTATTTAATCTAGAAGCTACTAAGAGTCTTGTTTGAAGTCACTGAACAGAAAAAAAATATTATTTCTGGAAACACAACTTTCCCAAGCTCCAGCAAATGCAATAGCTTTATCCTACTAGTTTTAGTTTTGAAACATGGGTACTGCTATATTTATCTTACAGGGTTGAAATTTTGTTCCAGGGAGTTGTTTTATGTTGAACATCAAAAGCAACTTAGGGGAAAGAGGATAAGGAAATGTTGGGAAACTTGCCAGTCTCTACCCTTCTCTTGAGTTTTGTAAATATTTACTCTGAGTTTGAAGAGTTCCTTCCTTTCCTTGTCGGTCTCCTCAGCTCTGGCTTTGAGCCATGCTTCATTTTGGACTTTATGTTTTTCTAGCATCACTTGTAGCTCCTGAGTTAAAGGAAAAAAAAATATTTATTAGAAAATTAAGAATATGTACCACCATTTACTAACTACATAAATATACCAACAAATTCACATTGGTTCCTAAGCTTTATTAGCATTTATAACAAGTGAAGGCTATCTAAAGAAATGCAGCTGTAAATAGCGCTAATCAAATGCTATTTGGTTGCACTTTCCCCTCCCTAACTGGCACTACTACTTTGTCTCAGGTTTTTTTTTCACTCTAGTCGAAGATAGGGTGCCCAAGATTTTAAAAAGGACCCAAGAAGGATCTATCCAAGCAACTGTGACCCAAAACTGTTAAAAACATCTTCTTATCCCCCTCATTTGCACCACTGATTATTGGAGTGTAGCGAAACAATAGCAGATACAGAAAAAGAATGTTTGAATGTCTAGTGAATTCTTTGACACATAAAGATCAATGTCGCTTGCCAGTGGCCATTCACCAGTCCAGACACCCAACTCTATTCCTTGCATGTGCTATAATGTGACCTTTTAAAGTTTGTACTTTCCTTTATTAATATGCATTTTGTAATTTTAATGTCATATGAAAAATAATTTTAAATATAACTTTTCTCTATCTTTTCAGTGTTTTCCATCGCAGTTCTTTTGGTTTTTGCTCTCTCTCAGCCTTTAAAATCTCCCTTCTCGTTCTCCCTCATAACCAGAGGTGCTTGAACGTAAAGAATTAGGAATTCAGTGATTCATAATGAGATAGAGGCAATGGGAAGATGTATCCATAGACTCAAATTTCCCTTTCCCTCCAGGGGAGCATATGACATTCAGTACCTCTTTCCTTACCACATCAGCTTTCAGTATACCTAGTAAAACCTCCATTGAGTAATCCTCATTCTTCCCTTTCCCCCTACAGGAATTGTTAAGTCGCGTGGTCGCACACAGAGACGGACACTCAATTGGGTATTAACTTCTTTATTGGGGTCAGGAACAAGGCTGGGGAAAAGGGGTTACCTGGCATCTCTTTATACCTGCCCAGGTGAATACCATCCAATGGATTCAAACCTGGGTTTCCCGCCAGTGCAGGTGACCAGTAGATTTAAACCCTGGCTTCCCGCCAGAGCTGATGATGCCTCGGCTGTCAGGCTTTTGTTCGCAAGCAGGCTTTCCCGCCAAAAGCGGTTATAGCCTGGAGCTGTCCAGCCCCCTGCTGTGCTGACATCCTGTGTATGCTTTTAGTTGCATACACTACACCCCTTCCCCCATAGTGAGGGGTTATCCCCTCTCTCCAACTATATACAACTTATTAACTATATACAATTTGTTACCTTCAATTAGTTTCTTTGACATTTCCACTTCCTCCCCCCCTTAGGAATGCACATAGTCCGAGAGATAGCTTGGAGCCTTGTGGGCCCTGCTTGACCGTCTTAGGACTGTCCCAACTGGTGGTGGTGTGCTGTCACCTGTTCCCCCTGGTTGCTGTGGAGGTGGTGGATTGTTGTGTGTGTGTG
Organism: Vipera berus; assembly: GCF_964194415.1. NCBI lineage: Eukaryota > Metazoa > Chordata > Lepidosauria > Squamata > Viperidae > Vipera > Vipera berus. The sequence goes on from NC_138203.1 coordinate 60,482,081, forward strand.
TGTGTGTGTGTGTTGTTCTAGGGGCTTGTGTAATGCTGGGGTTTAGTTGGCCGCTTTAATAGTATTGTTGAGCCCTTCCTTCGTTGGGGTTTGGAGTTTCCCTGTTTCTACTGCTGGTTTCCTGCCTGGCGTAGGGTTGCCCTTGTGACCCTATGGTAGCACTGCTGGGTGCTTGTGTTGATGCTTCCTCCTCCTCCTCCTCGGATCCCAGTGTGTCCTCAAAAACCCTTTCAGGAACCCTTTTCCTTAGCTGGTCTAGGTGCCTCTTCCACAGGAGTCCCCCCTCCATCCTTACCTTGTAGCACAGGGGCCCTGTTTGGGCTAGTATTTCCCCTGGCACCCATGGGTGGCCTGAGCTATAGTTTCTCGCCCAGATGGAATCCCCAGTGCTAAAAACTTTCCTGAAGTTTGGGGGTTCCGACGTCTGCTGCTACTCTGTCGGTGTGAAGCCTGTCCAGTGTCGTTATCAGACGTCTGCCCCATCTGAGTTCAGCTGGGCTTTTCCCAGTTGCAGAGCAGGGTGTTGAATGTTGGTGAAGAAGGAAGGTGGCCAGCTGTTGCTTCCATTCCCCCTGAACAATGCGCTTGAGGGCGTCCTTGGTTGTGCGCACGAATCTTTCCGCCAACCCATTACTGGTCGGATGGAAGGGGGCTGAGGTGGCATGTCTAATCCCCAAGGTCCCCAGGAACACCTGAAAATCCGATGAAGTAAATTGCGTTCCATTATCTGACACAATTACATCTGGAAGACCATGGGCCTTGGTGGAGCAGTGGGCTAATGCCTCCTTAAGTAACACCAGCTGCCTGCAATTAGTGCAGGTTCGCGTCCCACCAGGCTCAAGGTTGACTCAGCCATCCATCCTTCCGAGGTAGGTAAAATGAGGACCCAGATTGTTGGGGGCAATAAGCTGACTTTGTAATAATGCCGCTTGGGGGACCCCCGAAAGCCCTAATAAGCAGGCATATACATAGAATGAAGGCTATTGCTAAGCACATTGATTTGTGCTTTAAATTGTAAGCCGCCCTGAGTCTTCGGAGAAGGGCAGGATATAAATGGGATTAAAATAAAATAAAAAAAATAAATGGGTTGCAAACAGCCCCCTTAATGCCTGAATGGTTCCTGTTGAGGTCATATTGCCTATGGGGACCACCTCCAGCCATCTAGAATGGCTATCTACCACTACTAGGAATGTGTGTCCCTGGAAAGGCCCCGCATAGTCTATGTGCACCCTGGACCATGGGGTGTGTCTTTCCTCCCACTTGTGTACTGGTGCATGTGGTTGTTCGGGCCGTGACCTCTGGCATGTGTAGCACCCTGCAACTAACCCTTCTATTTCCTTGTCCAACCCCGGCCACCACAGGTAGCTCCTTGCCAGAGCCTTCATACTTACCACCCCTGGGTGCCCATCGTGCAGTGACTGAAGGACACTTTCCCTTAGCCCTTTGGGTATAACGACTCTGCTTCCCCACAACAGACACCCCTTGTGTGTTGATAGTTCATGCCTTCTGGAAAAGTATGCAATGAACTCTTGCCCTGGTGATTTGTCCTGCCACCCACTGCTCACCCACGATTGCACCCTGCTCAGGATTTTGTCCTTGGGGGTCTCTGTGGCCACGTCCTTAGCGTTGAGAGGGCATTCAGGCAGCTCCTGTATTGCCAGTATTTGGGCAGCAGGCGCGGGGTCTGGCTCAGTGTCCCTTAGGGGAAGTCTGCTGAGGCCATCTGCATGCCCCATCTCTTTGCCTGGCCTGTGTACCAACTTGCATGCATATGCCGACAGAAAAATGGACCAACGTAACATCCTGGGTGACAGAATTTGTGGTGTCTGTTTTTCAGTTGTGAACAATCCTAACGGTGGCTTATGGTCCGTGTATATTAAGTTTAAGTTTAAGTTTAAGTTTATTTGATTTCTATACCGCCCTTCTCCCGAGGGACTCAGGGCGGTTCACAGGGCATATATAAATAGCAGTACAAAAATTAAAAAGAAATTAAACCAATGCCCAATTAAAATACAACAACAATAAAATAGTATAAAAAAAACCATTAAAAAACCCATATTCCCCCATCAGGCCAGACCAGCTAGTTCAAATAAGTGGGTCTTCAGCCCGCGGCGGAAGGAGCGAAGGTCCGATGCCATCCGGAGCTCAACCGGCAGTTGGTTCCATAATGCCGGAGCACCCACAGAGAAGGCCCTCCCCCTGGGGGCCATAAGTCGACATTCCCTGACCGGAGGCACCCTGAGGAGGCCCTCTCTGTGGGCACGCACAGGGCGGAGGGGAGTTGACGCCGGCAGCAGGTGGTCCTCGAGGTATCCCGGACCCATGCCATGTAAGGACTTAAAGATCATAACCAAAACCTTGAACCTCACCCAGAAGACAACTGGTAACCAATGCAGCTCGCAGAGCAAAGGTGTAACATGGGAGTACCGGGAAACTCCCAAGACAACTCTCACGGCCGCATTCTGTACCAGTTGGAGCCTCCGAGTGGTCTTCAAGGGAAGCCCCATGTAGAGAGCATTGCAGTAGTCCAGGCGAGAGGTCACGAGTGCATGAGTGACCGTACACAGGGCATCCCGGTCCAGATAGGGCCGCAACTGGCGCACCAGGCGAACCTGGGCGAAAGCCCCCCTAGTCACGGCCACTATATGATCTTCCAAAGTAAGTCGTGAATCTAGGAGGACTCCCAAGTTGCGAGCCCTATCCACGGGGGGTAAGGACTCACCCCCCATAAGAAGAGATGGAATATTTTGAATGTCCTGGGATGCCAGAATGCACAGCCACTCAGTCTTGTCAGGGTTGAGTTGAAGTCTGTTCCTCCCCATCCAGGCCCGAACCGCCTCCAGGCAACGGGACATCACATCGAGGGCATCACTGGGGTGGTTTGGGGTCAAAATAAAAAGTTGGGTATCATCGGCATATTGATGATACCCAACTCCAAAACCACGAATGATCTCACCCAGCGGTTTCATGTAGATGTTAAACAGGAGAGGCGAGAGGACCGACCCCTGAGGAACTCCACAAGCGAGGGTCCTAGGGGTCGACCTCTGTCCTCCTGCCAACACCGACTGCGAGCGTCCCAGGAGATAGGAGGAGAACCACTGAAGAACTGTGCCTCCCACTCCCAATCCCCTGAGACGCCGCAGCAGGATACCATGGTCGATGGTATCGAAAGCTGCCGAGAGGTCTAATAGGACAAGGACAGAGGAATATCCTCTGTCCCGATCCCTCCAGAGATCCTTCACCAGAGCGACCAATGCCGTCTCCGTGCTGTACCCGGGCCTGAAACCCAATTGGTACGGGTCTAGGTAATCCGCTTCATCCAGAACCAGAGGGAGCTGATGCGCCACCACACTCTCAACAACCTTCGCAAGAAAGCGAAGGTTGGAGACTGGACGAAAGTTGTTTAACACAGCTGGGTCCAAGGCAGGCTTCTTGAGGAGAGGTCTCACCACCGCCTCCTTCAAGACGGTGGGGAAACTACCCTCACTCAAAGAAGCAGATATGACTGCCTGGAACCAGCCTCGTGTCCTCTCCCTAGCTGCATAAACCAGCCAAGAAGGGCAAGGGTCCAATAAACATGTGGTGGAGCTCAACCTCCCCATAATCCTGTCCACTTCCTCAGGGGTCACAGAATCAAACTCCTCCCAGATGACATTGACAAGACCGCCCGTGTCCTGATCGTCGGACTCTGCCCAGTTGGAGTCCAAACCGGTCCGAATCCGAGCGATTTTATCCGACAGATGTTGACCAAACTCCTCGGCACGACCCTGCAAGGGATCCTCCCTCACCTCCTGATTAAGGAGGGAGCGAGTCACCCTAAACAGGGCGGCCGGGCGATTATCTGCGGACGCGATGAGGGTAGAGAAGTAATTACACCTTGCCGCCCTCATCGCTGCGAGATAAGACCTAATATAGGTTCTTAGTCGCAACCGGTCGGATTCGGATCGGCTGGACCTCCAACAGCTCTCTAGGCCCCGTTTCCAACGCTTCATCTCCCGGAGCTCCGCGGAGAACCATGGAGCTCGTTGGGATCTGCACCGGATCAGGGGCCACAAGGGTACAACTCGGTCAAGTGCCTCAGTGGCTGCCCTTTCCCAGGCTTCCACTAAGGCATCCGCCAAGTTGTGAGCAACGGAGGCAGGTGGGGACCCCAGCGCCGCTTGGAATCTATCAGGATCCATTAAGCGTCTGAGGCGGTACAATCTAATTGGCTCCGTACCCCACGGCGGGGGGTGGCAAAACGGAAGATCAGCCACAGGAGATGATGATCGGTCCATGACAGGGGCATAATAAATGGAGAGCCCCCACCAAGATCATCAAACCACCGTCCAGATAAGAAAATCAGGTCAAGGGTGTGGCCTCCCTCATGAGTTGGTTCAGAAATTACTTGCGTCAGGTCCATGGCCGTCATGGAAGCCATGAACTCCCGAGCTAGCTCAGATGAGCCTCCCAGGGATGGTAGATTGAAGTCCCCCAAAACTATAAGTTTGGGGAACTCAATCACCAACCCCGAGAGGATATCGAGCAGCTCGGGCAGGGCTGCCGCTGCGCGACTAGGCGAAAAGTACACCAGCAGCAAGCCCAACTGCGCCCCCGAACCAAATCTCAAAAAGAGAGACTCACACCCGACTATCTGAGGAACGGTGGTCTCCCGTGGACATAAGGTCTCCCTGATAACTACCGCCACACCCCCACCCCTACCTTGAGCTCGTGGCCAGTGTAGCACCCGGAAACCTGGTGGGCAGAGGTCAACCAAAGGGACCCCACCCTCTGGGCCCAACCAAGTCTCCGTGATGCAAGCCAGGTCCGCGTGCTCACCCTCAACTAAATCCCTAACGAGGGGAGCTTCGTTGACCACGGACCTGGCGTTCAAGTACACCAGCCGGAGCTCAGGAGGGTGCACATCCTCGCTCCCGGAACCTCGGGGAAGAAACAGAGGGTCAGAGCGCCTCACCGCTTGCAAATAGCGGAGACGGCCCTCCCGGTAACGATACGGCCCTCTGTCTATCCACCTGCTGCCATTCCCCGTCGTGGGAATCGGTAGTCCCACGACCCGCTCCTGAGCCCCGGAGACAACCACACCCTGTTCTCCCCCCGCGCGGTCAGACCCAAACCTGGCCTGAGCCATGGTTGATTGGCCACCCCCCATAGCCAAACAACCCCACCCCCTCCCACCCCTCTTCCTAGCCCCATAAAAAATTTCGATAAAAAATTAATTATTAGGAAGTCCCTACCATACAGGTAATCATGGAACGTCTTTACTCCTGTGACCACTGCCAGTGCCTCCTTATCAATCTGTGCGTAATTCCTCTCTGCAGCTGACAATGTCCTGGAGTAGTATGCGATGCGGGCTTGAGTCCCATCCTCCTCTACATGGCTGAGGACTGCCCCAATCCCGTAAGGGGATGCATCACATGCAATACAGATTGGCTTGTTTTCCCTGAAGTGTGTGACTGCAGCATTGCCTGCTAACAGGTTTTTCAGTGCATTGAATGCGTTCGTGTGTGTGGTAGACCAGACCCAGGGTGATTGCTTGTCAATCAGCCTGTGTAAAGGCTCCGCTATAGTTGCTTTGTGTGGCAGGAAGGTGTGGTAAAAGTTAAGCAGGCCCAGGAAGGCCTGCAACTCTGATTTATTCTGTGGAATTGGGGCTTCTTTGATTGCCCTGACCTTTGATGCTGATGGGTGGATGCCTTGAGCATCAATCCTGAACCCTAGGAACTCTGTTTCAGTCACCCCAATCTTGCACTTGTCCCTCTTGAGTTTCAGTCCTGCAGCCCTAAACCTTTCTAACACAGCTTTCAGACGGTCTGCCAAAATGTCCTCGGAGCTACCTGCAATTAGGACGTCATCGAAGTATGGGCAAACCCCAGGTATCCCCTTGAGAGTCTTCTCCATAACCTCTTGAAAAATCCCAGGAGCTACGCTTACCCCGAACTGTAGCCGGTCTACCCAGAACGCCTCCTTGTGTGTGACTCGTTTGTGCTTTAGCAGCCTCCGGGTTGACCGGTAGTTGCTGATAAGCTTGGGCAAGATCCAGCTTGGCAAACACCGACCCACCTTGCAGGGACGCAAGGATGCTGCTAACGGCGGGGACCGGATAGGAATGTGTGCTCAGGGCTCGGTTGATTGTCCCCTTATAGTCGGCGCAAATACGGACCTCGCCATTTGCCTTGAGGGGCATCACGATGGGGGTCTCCCATTCCGCACCATCGACTGGAGTTAACACCCCCTGGTCTATCAGCTTGTCCAGTTCCCACTCTATTTTGTGCTTTAAAGCAAACGGGACTCTTCTAGCCTTCATTCTGATGGGCTGGACCTGGGGGTTTAATTTAAATGAAATTGGGGGGCCTGTGTACCTCCCTAACTGCTCATCAAACACATCTGCAAAATCTTTGCAGACAGATTCAAGTGAATGGCGGCTCCGTGTCTGGTGAATCCCAGTGATTCCAATGCCCAGTGCTTTGAACCACCCTAACCCCACGAGGCTAGTTCGTTGCCCTTCCATGACCAATACACTTAATTTGCCCGAGAACCCCCTGTACTGTACCATCAGTGACGCCTCCCCCCGAACGTTTATCGGCATATTTTGAAAGTCAGAGAGGGTCAGTCTGGATGACCTCAAGGGAACCCACTGGCCGCTCCGCTCGCAAATCTCGTTAAACATTCTGGCAGAGATGATCGACACGGCTGACCCCGAGTCCAGTTCCATCGTGCAGGGGATCCCTTGTAGTTTCATCCTTAATTTTATTTTTGGAGTGAGTGTCTGAGGGGCCCCTGTTGAACAAACAGCCGCCCGTCCCTCTGTGTGGCTGACCGTCTGTTGCTGCAACCTCTCCTCGGTACCTGTGGCAGACTGGAACTCCGCTTCCACTTCGTGCAGGTTGTCCCATTGTTTGCTCCTGCAGACCGACGCGATGTGTCCGGTCTTTCCACACGCCCGACACTTCGCCGTTTTGAGACGGCAGGTAGACCGGGGGTGTTGTCCTCCGCAACTCGCGCAGTGGGTAGATTGGGAGCCGTTTGTGCTGCAGCCGGAACCGGGGTTGTCCGCAGCCGCCGTGCTGGGTAGACCTGGGTTTGCAGCCACAATGCTGGGTAGACCAGGGCCGGTTCGCACTGTAACCGGAGGATTGGGTAGACCGGGGGTTGTTTGCCCCGCACCTGCACTCCTGGTACTTCAGGTCTGTCACGGCCGGTCTTGGCTCCCTCAAGTTGCCTCGGGTGGTGGTGAAGGGACGAGGGGTTCAGTTGATGGCGTCCACTTCGGATGCTGGCTCTTCTGCTCTGCTGCAGCCGCTCATCTGGTGGATGGCTCCGCTTTCCCTGATGTCGGACTCCTCGGCCACGTCCCAGGCTAGGAACTCCTCTTGAACGTCCCTCAGGGTTAGCTTCTGTTTTGCGAACATCTTCTGCCGTAGCTTCAGATCCCGCAACCCACAGACGATACGGTCCCGTAGCCTGATTTCTAGGTTCTCAAAATTGCAGAGATGGGCTACCTGCCTTAGAGCAGCCATGTATTGTTTAGCAGACTCACCCGGTCGTTGGTCCCGTTTTTTGAAACGATACCTCCACACGATCTCGGACGTTTCTGGTCTGAAGTGTTCGATCAGCTTCGCCAGCAGTTCGTTGTACCCGATGGCGTTGACGTCGGGTGAGCAGAGTCCGACCGCCAGCTGGTATGTTTCCGTCCCGCAGCTGCAGAGCAACGCCGCCGCTCTCTGCCGGTCATCCTTAACCCTGTTCGCCCTTAGGTAGCACTCGAGCTATCCTACGAAGGCTTCCCACTCTTCGGGATGATTACTCTTAAAAAGGGGATACTGACCGAGCTGTGCCATTCCGCTGTCTCGGGTCGTCCTGCGTCCTGATTCGGTGCTGCCGATGGGGTCTCGTCCGCGGCTAGCGATGTCCAGGGCAGGATCCCACCTTCGTCGCCAGTGTTAAGTCGCATGGTCGCACACAGAGACGGACACTCAACTGGGTATTAACTTCTTTATTGGGGTCAGGAACAAGGCTGGGGAAAAGGGGTTACCTGGCGTCTCTTTATACCTGCCCAGGTGAATACCATCCAATGGATTCAAACCTGGGCTTCCCGCCAGTGCAGGTGACCAATAGATTTAAACCCTGGCTTCCCGCCAGAGCTGATCATGCCTCAGCTGTCAGGCTTTTGTTCGCAAGCAGGCTTTCCCGCCAAAAGCGGTTATAGCCTGGAGCTGTCCAGCCCCCTGCTGTGCTGACATCCTGTGTATGCTTTTAGTCGCATACACTACAGGAATATAACCTTCTTTCTA